>NC_081785.1:92500-172500 GCF_963082965.1 Carassius carassius
GAATTCATCTACACCTGGGATGAAACTGGAGTGTGAGCACATTTTCAGCAAATTTTCATTTTTGAGTGAACTATTCCTTTAGATAAACATAAACATGCTGACAAAATATTTCAAGTAATCACATTTTCTCTTACAACAGACAGACTATTCTGTCAGACTATGCACTATGTATTCTATTTGGACCGATTACAACATCATTTTTTTCCCATTGAACCTTCAGTCCAGCCGCAGCTCGATTTCAAACACTGCCATCATATCAGATCTGGATTTAAATGCTGTGACAGTGAAAACGGATTAGTCTTTTTGAAAGCTGATATTGCTGCTTTAGCTGCACTATTTAAATGGATTATGATCCACATGGGATAAAGTCCCGGACAATATTAATATAGATCAGCAGATTAATGGATGAAGTAAAGTTGACAGCAGCTATCCGATAATCGATATCCGATTTATCATTAATACCAAAGCACAAGCAAAATCTCATTACAGCTGATTGGACTTGAGTGGAGGACTGAAATGTGCCGGATATCATCAGATCTATTAAACATAAACGGTACATGCTCAGCGCTGTTTTCTCAACGCTATATCTTTGTTTTAAGGATCTGTATCTGGTAGATGAAGCTCCTGGATTCAGTAACACACACAGATCAATATTCGCTCTTGAGTCCTGATACAAACACACACAGATAGTCTTGCTGTATAAAGAAGCGTTTCTTGTCAAGGACAATCCGTTAAATGGGCGTTTACTGTTATTGTCAGTTTGTAATAGACTGTAAGGCTGTAGTTTCTACTTGTGTGCTGCTGAAAGAAATGTCAATAATCAGGAATTATCAGAAACAACTTCAAAATAATCTGTCTAGGAGAAATATCTGGGGCTTTAAGTTTAGGCACTTCATGCAAAACTATTGTTTTTTCATGCATTGGTCAGTCTGGATATTTTGAGCTATCTCTTTTCTATAACATGGTAAAGCTAAAAATGCAAAATGCACCTTTATGTGTTTATTTTATTATGCTTTATTTATTCATTTATTTATGTTTTGCATCTGTAGATTTCAGTTACAATGTATCATATATCATTCTGCAACATTTTACTCAAACATGGTGACAGTGTATCGTTTTTCTTGCTGCTGACAGTATTTTCTAATTCATGGAGTGGTAAAAAGAGGTATCCAAAAATTTGACAACAAAATGAAAATAATTTTGAACTGGGCTTCATCACGTGATCAGGTTTCTGGTCTGGAAATGTATGTAAATTAGTACACATATAATAGGATAATACCACATTTGCATATTTAAACATTACATTTCAGAGGACAAAACAGCTGTTCTAATGTACTGGGATTTAATCAACCAGGGAAGATTATTTTTAAGTAATTTATTATTCTTGAAACTACCTCAGATTCAATTCAATTCAATTCAAGTTTATTTGTATAGCGCTTTTTACAATACAAATCGTTACAAAGCAACTTTACAGAAAATTATGTTTCTACAATATTTAGTAGTAGCTAGTAGTTTGTGCAGATGACTTTGGTTTTAATATAACTGTAACATTGATGCAGTTTTTATCCAGTTTTTTTTTCTTAGCCAAAAAATGTAAGATATTGTACAGGTTAGATTCAAAAAAATTTGTCCATGTATTACAGTTTTTCTCGATTGGTTTGGCTCATTTCTTGAAACCGAGATGACATTCTCAAAACCATAAGGTCATTTGGCCAAACAGTCTTACAGTTCTGCTCGACATTATAGCTCACTAGCAAAATCAAATATCTTTCCCCAAACTCTTCTTCCATGCTTCAAAAGCAGATTCCTTTCCCATATAAAAGGTCAGTACAGTCAAAATAGCACAGATCCTTCTCAATTGCCTTGGCACATGTGCATTCATTTAGTGCTTTTGTCAAAATAACCTGGATGGTTTAGCACAACACCATGGATCCCCTGCAAAAGCTCATATCTCTCCCAAAACAGTTTATCCATGTGTCAAAACTAAATATCCTTCTCATATAAATAGTCAATGCCCCCAAAATGCATTATACCTTTGGCATTGTTTAAGCACTGTAAGTCAAAATGCTTAGACGTTTTGTCACTGAGGCACAGGTCTAGCAACAGAATACCACTATGAATAAAACTAAAAGATTTTACAGTAAAATCAGCCTCCAATAAACCACTCATACTCAAGGAAACTGTAAACATTTTTATTCGTACAAAGAAATGTTAACATTAGAGAACATACTGTGAAAAGAAAACATATACAGGATTCTGTAAATGTGAACAGTTATAAACACAAACAAAAAACAAAAACAAACTCTAGCCTACCATACTGTAAATAAAGTTTCAGAACTATAGTACAGTAATATTTTCAGTGGTCGTCATTGTCACCCTCTCTTTCCTGGCCACCATCCTCATCCTCCTGGCCATCGACGCGCTGCTCTCTGTTAGGCCATAAATTCTCATCCACATCGCAACGGATATTTTCTCTTGCGATGCAGCGAGGGAAGAAACGGCGTGAATGTCTCAACCATCCCCTACATTGATCCCCTGTGATGTCCTCACATGCAGCATCCATTGCATGCAGCAGGGCCCTCTGGTCTTGAGCCTGATGCTCATACACCCTCCACCTCCAAGCTGATTGATTGTCAAGTACTGTCATAAATTTATCAAATGTTCCAAGAAATTCTTTCATGGTATTATATCTTTGACTAATTTTGACAGTTGAACAGACAATTGTGCATATGATGACTTACACAATGAAACCATGCTGATATGTTTTGGAGAGAGTAACCATTTCACTGAAAAATCAACTAATCAGTTTAGATCAGCAAGATCTATTTATTTGGAAAATGTGCTAAATGTGGGCTCATTGTGCTAACTGTAGCTACTTGTACATAATCATTTGAAAAAAAGCACAGAGTCACTTGAGACATGTACTAAAGCATTTGCAATTTGATAAAACCAATGAAAAATGACATTCTGTTGTGAACAATTGCAAGGTGGTTTGGAGATTTGTCCATGTTATTTTGAGAATGTCATCTCGGTTTCAAGAAATGAGCCAAACCAATCGAGAAAAACTGTAATTTGTTGAGTAGTTGTATAATAAGAGGTACAATGTACAGTAATCCTGTCTTTACCGCAAAAGAAACCCTTTCACAGTGTTATACGAGAATGCTTAAAATTAAATTAAATTAAATTAAATTAAATTAAATTAAATTAAATTAAATTAAATTAAATTAAATTAAATTAAATTAAATGGAGAAAAACTCACTGCCTTTAAATGTGTGTACTGTAATCAAAATCTACAGACCTAAATAGATGCATTAAAATAATCACTGAAATGTATGCTTTTTTTGCGTTATGGAAGCAAAAACAGTCAAAATATCAATATTAACCAGTTGTTTTTATCTGTAGTGCTTTACTATAAATGAGAAAGCCTCTTTATTTTCATGTAAACTGCATCAGTTTCATAATGTCTCCGTGAGATGTCATTAATTAAACTGTCAAATAACTGTCTAGCCACTGTTTTAGCAAACTCACAAGCCGCTGTACTTATAACGTGACCCATTTTTCATATCTCCTCTGTGCTTTGACAGATTTCCAAGTGAAATACTGGAATGTGACGCACACTTTTCACATTCTGCATGGATAAAATCATTCCCTTTACATCTTTGTCTCACTGAATGTCCTGTTTCACTTGGAAATATGTCATATTATGGGAGTTAAATGTGTTGCTTCGAAGCAATCTTAAAGATAGTATATTTACAGTATCATAAGAGATACATTTTTTTTTATCTTTTGGGATATAAAAATGAATCGTTCTATGAAAACATGCATCATATTTATTTAATTAAACTAAATTGTAACAGGTGCAAAAATATTTCTGGCATCACAAGTGGCCCATCACAAGGGGGAAAATACATAACAAAACTAATGTGAGAATAATATGTCCCTTTTAAATGCTATATTAAACTGTAAAAAACTATATTTAAATTCAAATATTCAAATATAAATATTTGCAATTAAAATGAAGAATAGAGAAAAAAAACAGGAAAAACTACTTGTTTTTCTACTTAAAAATGTCATGATACGGGAATTATTAAATCAGGAAGGAAAATAATAAAAAACATTTGCTAATATTAGAGTATATTAGATTTATTTTTAATAAATAACTTCATTGTTGTGACGCAGTACTATGAAGGACAGGAGGCAAAAGCAAGTTAACAGAGTTTATTATAATGTTTGAGATGATGGTAGGTTGGAGAATGACGCAGGAACCGCGATGGCAGCACAGACTGGTGAGTAGGTGAATTGAGTGCGCTGATGATGATGACGGTGGTGGTTAATCCAAGTGAGGTGACGATAATCCGTGAGCGAAGGTAATGATCCAACAGAACCCGAACAGGAGACAAAGAAAGGCAAGAACACATGAATCAGACATCAGACACGGACGACCTCAAACAACGATCTGACAAACAAGAGACGAAAGACAGGGTGTTAAATAGGCAGTTGGAATGAGATGCACCTGCCGCTGATCAGACGATCAGCGGCAACACCCACATGAAACAATCAACATGACGTAACATGGCTACAGCTGGAGACGGTGCATTCACGAACCGTGACAGTACCCCTCCTCCTAAGGACGCCTCCTGGCGTCCCCAGACTCTCTTACCTGTCGATTGTAATCATCGATAAGGGAGTGATCCAGGATGTCCCTAGCAGGTACCCAACTTCTCTCCTCCGGACCGTAACCCTCCCAGTCCACCAAGTACTGAAATCCGCGTCCCCTCCTTCTAGAGTCCAGAATGCGATTAACCAAATAGGTGGTCTCCCCATCTACGAGGCGCGGCGGGGGAGGGACCGGGGGAGGCGGATTAATGGGAGAATGAAATACGGGCTTAATCTTGGACACATGAAAGGCGGGATGAATTCTCCTGTACGTAGGAGGGAGTTTAAGGCAAACTGCCACCGGACTAATGATCTTGGTGACAGTAAACGGGCCAATAAATTTGGGAGCCAATTTATTAGATACGGAACGGAGAGGAATATTCCTGGTAGAAAGCCACACCTTTTGACCCACAACGTATACGGGTGGCCTAGACCGGTGGCGATCGGCCTTGGCCTTGGTGCGCGCCCCCACTTGGAGTAGAGTCCCACGGGCTCTGGTCCAAGTGCAGTGACACCTCTGGACGAAGGCGTGAGCGGAGGGGACCGCAACTTCGGATTCCATACTGGGAAAAATAGGTGGCTGATAACCTACACTACACTCAAAAGGAGATAGGCCCGTAGCTGATACTGGTAAGGTATTGTGGGCGTACTCCACCATAGACAATTGTTGGCTCCAGGAGGAAGGATTCTTGGAGACCAAACATCGCAACACCCTTTCCAAATCTTGGTTGGCTCTCTCGGTTTGACCATTGCTCTAGGGGTGAAACCCTGAGGACAGACTTACAGTCGCTCCCAGTAGTCTACAGAATTCTCGCCAAAATTTAGACACAAATTGGGGTCCCCTGTCAGAAACCACTTCTATCGGGAGGCCATGTAAACGAAAGACGTGGTCTACGACGGTCAATGCTGTCTCCTTGGCTGAGGGTAATTTGGGCAAGGGAATAAAGTGGGCTGCCTTCGAGAACCGGTCCACCACGGTTAAAACTACCGTGTTGCCCTGGGAGGGCGGGAGGGCGGTAATAAAATCTAGAGCGATGTGGGACCAGGGTATCGAAGGGACCGGCAGCGGTTGGAGTAACCCATCCGGGGGCTGATTGGAAGTCTTACCAGTGGCACAAACCGAGCAAGCCAAAACAAAACTGTGAATGTCGCGAGCCATAAGTGGCCACCAGAATCGTTGCTTGACTAAAAATCTAGTACGGTTAACCCCTGGATGGCAAGCTACATTCGATTAATGCCCCCACTGGATAACGTTGGACCTTAATCCCTCCGGCACAAATAAACGGTTCGGTGGGCACCCGGGCGGAGGCGTTACCCCTTCTAAGGCCGTTCTGACCTTCGATTCGATCTCCCATGTGAGAGTGGAGACCACTAATATCTCAGGAAAAATACACTCGGGAGTAGACGGGCGTACGGAATGGTCAAAAATTCGTGACAAGGAATCGGATTTGATATTCTTGGAACCCGGGTGGTACGAGATAGTAAAGTCAAAACGTCCGAAAAAAAGTGCCCACCGAGCCTGCCTGGAGTTCAACCTTTTGGCGGTGCTAATGTACTCTAAATTCTTGTGGTCAGTCCATACTATAAAAGGAACCCCCGATCCTTCTAACCAGTGTCGCCATTCCTCCAATGCCATCTTAACCGCCAACAATTCTCGGTTACCAATATCGTAATTTCGTTCTGCCGGAGATAAACGATATGAAAAATACGCGCAAGGGTGGACCTTGTCGTCTAAAGGAGAACGTTGAGATAACACCGCTCCTACCCCCACCTCTGACGTGTCGACCTCCACCACGAACTGACGTGTAGGGTCAGGGGTAATCAGAATAGGGGCTGAAATGAAACGGCTCTTTAGTTTGGCAAACACAGCCTCAGCTGTGTCTGACCACCTGAACGCAGTCTTGGCGGAGGTCAAGGCGGTCAGAGGTGCGGCTAGTTGGCTGAAGTTGCGAATAAAACGCCGGTAGAAGTTAGCGAACCCCAGAAACCTCTGTAGGTCCTTACGGGAATCTGGGCTTGGCCATTCTACCACAGCCTTAAACTTCTCGGGATCCATACGTATTCCCTCAGTCGACACGATATACCCCAAAAATGGAATTGACTGTGCATGAAACTCGCATTTCTCCGCCTTGACAAAATGCCCATTCTCTAGCAGCCTCTAAAGCACTCGTCGGACGTGCTGCACATGTTCCTGGAGAGAGGAAGAAAAAATCAATATGTCGTCCAGGTAGACATAAATGAACTGATCGATCATATCTCGCAGCACGTCGTTGACGAGTGCCTGGAAGACCGCTGGAGAGTTGGAGAGCCCAAAGGGCATCACCAAATATTCAAAGTGCCCTCTGGGGGTGTTAAAAGCGGTCTTCCATTCATCCCCCTCCCTGATCCGAACCAAATGATATGCATTGCGTAAGTCCAGTTTTGTGAAAATTTACGCTCCCTGCAACCTCTCGAAGGCCAAAGACATCAACGGCAAAGGATAAGTATTCTTTACCGTGATGTTGTTCAGTCCCCGGTAATCAATGCAAGGTCGCAGTGATCCGTCCTTCTTTTCCACAAAAAAGAACCCCGCCCCCGCAGGAGAAGAGGAAGGGCGGATGAATTTAGAAGCTAGAGAATCAGAAATATATTTCTCCATAGCCTCCCTCTCTGGAACAGAAAGTGAATAGAGTTTGCCCTTAGGTGGAGACTTACCTGACAGTAAATCTATGGCACAGTCGTAAGGACAATGCGGAGAAAGAGAAGCAGCCCGAGACTTACTGAACACTTCCTTCAGATGGAGGTACTCAGCGGGCACGTTAGACAAATCCACCGCCTCCTCCTGTAACACAGACACAGACACAGACGGACAGGCAGACACTAAACAAACTCATGACACTTTTTACACCAAGACAAAATGGAATTAGAGGGCCAGTCGATACTAGGGTTATGGAGGAGGAGCCATGGGTGCCCGAGGACAATGGGTGCCAGGGGAGAGTCAAGGATGTGAAAGGAGATGGTCTCGGAGTGATTGCCAGATGTGATGAGTGTGATGTCTTCAGTAATGTATGAGATGGTAGGGAGTTGCTGTCCAGTGAGGGCGTGAACCGTGATGTGGTGCGGAAGGGGTCTGAGAGGAATTTGCAGCTTGTGTGCTAATGTGCTATCCATGAAGTTACCCTCTGCCCCAGAGTCCAGTAGTGCTTGACAGTGGTGTGTCTGTGCTGACCACCGCAGCCTTACCGGAAGGAGCGTCGATGATGATGATGGTGATGAGGTCTTCTCGGTGGAGATCCCACCCGATATTAGCCCCATGCGTACTACCGGGCCTGGCCCTTTTACCGGACAGGCATGGGCTTGATGTCCGGCCCCCCTGCAGTAAAGGCATAGGCCCAGGGACCTCCGCCTCTCCTTCTCCTCCTGGGAAAGCCGAGCTCGCCCTACCTGCATGGGCTCGTGATCGTAGACGGGGCTGGCCACGTCCCCGCCGCTGAATCGCACGTCTGCTGGTCCCCTGGATGGGGCGCTGAGTAGACCCCTCCTCTCCATCCGTGTCAGACGTACATCGACCCGTAGCGCCAGCTCAATCAGCCCATTGAGGGACGGGGGAAGATCCAGGGCGTAGATCTCCCTCTGGACGCGGTCAGCCAGCCCATGCAGGAACATGTCCCACTGCGCCTCCTCGTTCCAATTGCACTCCACCGCCAGGGTCCGGAACTCGATCGAATAGTCCGAGACAGATCTCTCGTGCTGGCGTAACTCCGCCAGCCTCCTGGCCGCCTCCCGTCCTGCGGCGGCCCGATCAAAGACCCGCCTCATCTCGGCGGAGAGCGCCTGAAAAGAGGCGCAGCATGAGTCCTGGTTCTCCCACACCGCTGTTCCCCACAATGCCGCCCTCCCAGAAAGCAGGGTTAACACAAAGGCCACCTAGGCCAACAGGCAGTGTGAGTGGCGCAGTGGGAGCTCGTAGTAGCTGGAACTGTTGGGCGAGCTCAGACACCTGCGTCACCAAAGCCTGAACCGCGCGACCAGTGTCGTTAAGATTCCTCTCCTGGGAGTCCATCCTCCGAACACTGGCGCTGAGGAAATCTTCGAGGGAGGAAGGTTGATTACTCGCTGCCTCCATGTTGTCAGATCGTTCTTTGACGCAGTACTATGAAGGACAGGAGGCAAAAGCAAGTTAACAGAGTTTATTATAATGTTTGAGATGATGGTAGGTTGGAGAATGACGCAGGAACCGCGATGGCAGCACAGACTGGTGAGTAGGTGAATTGAGTGCGCTGATGATGATGACGGTGGTGGTAAATCCAAGTGAGGTGACGATAATCCGTGAGCGAAGGTAATGATCCAACAGAACCCAAACAGGAGACAAAGAAAGGCAGGAACACATGAATCAGACATCAGACACGGACGACCTCAAACAACGATCTGACAAACAAAAGACGAAAGACAGGGTGTTAAATAGGCAGTTGGAATGAGATGCACCTGCCGCTGATCAGACGATCAGCGGCAACACCCACATGAAACAATCAACATGACGTAACATGGCTACAGCTGGAGACGGTGCATTCACGAACCGTGACAATTGTATTATGATATAATATCATGTCATTATAAAAAAATATATGATAATATAATAAAATAAACAGTAACCCCCCCCAAAAAAGAATAAAATATAAATATAAATATAAATAAATTAAAAATACAGGAATTTCGTTGTTATAGGAAAAAAACGTAATGTTTTTATTAATATTTATTATTTCATAATTTTTATATAAAATAATATTTATTTAATTTGTATTTATTGTTTTTATATATAAAATTAAGCTATATTTTTTCATGCATCAGACGGTTAATTCAATGTGTTGCTTGCATTTTATTTGCAATGAAAAAAGAATTGCAATGAACGAAAATTAAGTAAATTCTGCACCCTTTTATAGTGCATAAGTCTGTCAAGATTTAAATCATTTTAAAATAGATTCATTACCTGAACTGAACTAGAAAAAAAAAGAAGCGGCATGAAATCTACAGGGTCAGTTAGTGTCCTTGCCTTTCAGTGAGCTCAGCAGCACGAAGACAATGTCATGAAAGGATGTTTTCCAGAGTTATTAGCAGTCCTTCAGTGTGACGGGAGGTCAGCTGCTTTCTCAGTCTTTTATCAATTTAATGCACTTTGAACCCAGAGGCCTTCAGCGTCCCCCGTCTGTCATTTAAAGGGCGGGCCGAATGAATAAGCCCTAATTGAGCAGAAATACTTCATCTCTCGTGCACAGAACAGCCTTCGATGTACAGGAGGAAGATGTGTGTGTCAGAGACAGCATTAGAAATGCTGACAGTGAATCAGCAGATACGTCACTGTTGGGCTTTCTATTTTAAGAACAAAGATGACTTGATATTTCTTTTGCTTTGAGGCAATGCAACACATTTAGACCAGATTTAGTGCAACAAAAGAACAAAAATAGACATGCTATATTAAAACGAGTCATTATTTCAGCTCCATCGCAGCAGGTTTGGCATCAAATGCTTCTAATTTGCAAATGCATTTAATGCATATGACCATTTTAATTGAAAATAACTAAATGCATTTCACTTTCAATAGTTGAGTACCAGAGTTTTGTTATGTTTATAAAATTAGTTTTAGTTTTAGTGATTTTGTGGTGTTTTTTGTTGTTGTTGTGAGAAACTATCATTTTTATGAATAGTTTGAACGTTTTTGTTTTATGTCGCACATTTTCATTGTAATTTCATAATTTTGGTAATAACTTCATTATAATGTATTTAATAAATAAAATTATTATAATATAATAAAATCAAAAAAAAAAAAGCTTAATGTTTTAAATTATTTTTATTATTTTAATTTACATAATATTAATTTTATTTTATGTTGTACACTTTCATTATAATTTCACAATTTTGTTGCACATTTTTTTTTTTTTTTTTGACTTTTTATTCATTTTTATTTTAGTACATTAAGCTGAGAGATGTTTCCTTGGAAACTAGATGGAATAAGTGTTTTTATATATTTTTTAAATTTAATTTTAGTTATTTAGTTATTATTTTATTTTAACATTTATTTTTATTTCACATGCTTTTTTAATGATTTTAGTGTTAATTGACTATAATAAACCTGCAGTACTATTGTATTCCATATACCATAATAAATTAATATCCAAAATGATGGCAAATTACAGTCTGATGTAATAATTTCTATCTATAAATATCACATTTTACTTGAGGCCTTTATGCATAATGCATTAAAAAGGAATTCATCAATAAAAGTTGTATTTACAGATTTCTGTGGTTGGTTTGGTTACGTGTTTTAATGCATTGTATTTTCTGTTTAACAATGAATAGATAAGTATTATAATACATTATAATTTAACCATTAAAAGTACTTTTATAATGCATCATATATGAAAGCTTCAGGTAAAGTGCTTTTCATGTGTTTTACAATGTATCATTAGTGTTATATTATAACTGTTTTCATTCATTGCAGGTTCACTGCAATGCATAATTAATATAACGCAGTAAATTCTGTAATGATTCTGAATTCTGTCTTCTGCTGTAGTATCAGACAATGTTTCGCAAGAAGAAGAAGAAGAGGCCGGAGATTTCAGCGCCGAAGAACTTCGAGCATCGCGTGCATACGTCGTTCGATGCGAAGCGAGGAGTCTTCGTCGGTCTTCCCACACAATGGCAGAGTTTAATAGAAAACCTGCGGAGACCCAAACCCATGGTGGACCCGTCCCGGATCACGCCGGTGGAGCTCAAACCAAAGAAGGTCAGAAGGGTCCCAGAATAGCATAATAGACCTTTTCAGTTCACTTTGACTTGATTGGAAACTGCAGAGCAACAGCCTGAAAACCCGGGAAGCATGAGCCCACTTCAGCATAAGAGTACTTTTATTTATATATAATATAAAATTAAAGGGCTAAGGCTTTTCTTGCAAATTATATTCTGAATTAGTATTTTCTCGTATCATTTTTTTGTAAAAAATATTTCAATAATATTTTTTTTGAAAATTGATTTCAAGTTAATATCTGTGTTTCGAAAGTAAACTGAAAAAAATATGCTTCTTTTTTAATTTTTTTTATTTGATGATTTACTTTTTGTAGAATAACAAAAATAGATTTAAAATGAATAAAATTAAAGGGCAAAAGTTTTTCTTGTAAATTATATTCTGAAAAAGTACTTTCTCGTATTATTTTCTTTTAAAAGATATTTTAATAATATATATATTTTTTATTTGCAACTATTTTGCAACAAAATAGTTATTCACATTTCTTAATATCTGTATTTCAAAAGTTCCCAGAAACTCAAAAAAATATGCTCCTTTTTTATTCATTTATGTAATTATTGGATGCTTTATTTTTTCTAGAATAACAAAGAAAGAAAAAATTATAAATGTTATAAAAAAATATAAAATAATAAATAAATAAAAGAAAAAAATTCAAAAAGAGATACAATTTATTTTATTTTTATTTTAATAAGGGATAAGGCTTTTCTTGTAAATAATGATATACATATATATATATATATATATATATTTATTTATTTTATTTTTTTTAAAAAATGTATTTCAAGAAATTCACATTTAAATTTTTTCTTAATATATTGGATGCTTTATGTTTTGTAGAATAACAAAGATAGAATATATATATATATATATATATATATTATAAAATTAAAGGGATAAGGCTTTTCTTGTAAATTATTCTCTGAAATAGTATTTTCTCATATTATTTTCTTGTAAAACATTTCAAGAATATATCTATATATTTTTTATTCAGCTTTAAAAAATGTATTTCAAGTTATTCACATTTCCTCATATTTGTAACTGGAAAACATGTCTAGTTTTGTCTTTGGCCTCCCTTGGGACAGGGCTTGTATTTGAGCAGAGAATCCGGCTCTTGGTCTCTCAGAGACACTCTCTCCAGGCTTGTTTCTCCCCGAGGGGCGTCCTGAACGCCGCTCAGAAACACATGTTTTTTCCTCTGTCACACTGGCTTCTTATCTATCACGGGCCTGCTGTGAACACTGAATCCTCAGAGGGCCGAGAGATTTATTACCTCTCGCTGGCAATTAATAACGATGCAGCGAGAGTCAGGCGGAAAACTGCAACTCCACACAAAAGAGCCAAGCTTCTCCAACATCTATATGCTTTCATAGAGGCCTGCTTCATGAATGTGACGACAGAGAATTTGACAGGAAAATCGACTGTGTTCGACAAAAATAAATGGGAATATACTGGAAAATATAATGCATTATGTTACATTTATTTATGAGTAACTACTGCTTATATTTTTCAGTATACTGCAAGAAGTGTGTTTATATAAATCAAAAATATATAGCAATGAAGACAAATTGAAACACTCAACTTCAACAAACAATCACTTGTGTTAATGCATGTGTTTACATAAAGCTGGCTTCTTTGTTTGCATGGTTATATATTTCATATGTGAAATTATGTGTTTACTGAAAAATAAAAAAGCTAAAGTTTTAGTTTTTTTTGGCAATTTATGTGCAGGACATGTATGTTTAAGTATATTTATACTCAGACACATAGCCAGATTTTATTATATGCATATCGTGTATTATATAAATATATTGTCATGTGTTTTTCAGTATATGAAAAGCTGCAATTTCGTATGCACATCATTATTCAATATATTGTAATATATTAACATTATTCCGTATAGTATACTTTACATTATACATTATAATTTATTTATTTATTTTATTATGTAAAGAAAAAATAACAATAAACAAAAATACCAATAATATATATATGTATATATATCTGCTAAATGCATTAAAATTATATATATATATATATATATATATATATATATATATATATATATAAATTATAAAAATATTTTGTATTATTATAAATAATATATTTTAGATTGTTATAAATAAATAAATGCATACATGCAATTTATATTATTATAAATTATAAAAAAAACTGCATGAAGGTGACATAAATAGCATGGCCAATAATCTACAATAAAAGCCTCTTTTCTTTGTACTTTCTTTGCAAGAAAAGCAATCCTCCGATAGCCCCGACGCATCATTCAGCGTTTCATAAACACAAATCAGCCAGAAATAGGCTCCTCGGAGGAAAGTGTGATTTGGAGTTCATCCGCACCCGAGTGAATTCACACGCTCTTTAAATAGCATCCGGTTTCAGTTGGCATTAATCACAGCCTGCCTCTGTTCTCTCTCCAGACCATCGTGCGTGGCAGCATGATCGGCCACGGAGACTATATATCAGCCATGCTGTCAGACATGAGCCGTCTGTCCGTCACCAGCTCCAACTCCCTGCGCAGGAGCAGCCCGTCGGCCCGTAGGAGAGCCCAGTCGCTCGGACGCCTCGGAGAGGTCAGCGAGGCTGATGTGTATCAGTACGAAGCCCTGGACGAGCCTGACCCTCACTGGGACGACAAATCACGCAACTTTCACAGTGAGAGCAGCACGCCGTACATGGGTCCGAAGAAGAGCGTGATGCTGCAGCCCAACGGCGTTCTGCCCCGCGCCAAATCCACTTACGAGGTCAGCATGAGCGCTCTGGACAGGCCTCCTCCTCCTCCGGCGCTCCCGGCCCCCCCGCCGCCCCCCATCCCTGTCCCGGAGCCGCCCAGGGCCGTGTACCTCGGAGGGGACATCGGGAGCCCGACGGAGAGGCTCATGATGAGACGAGAGTTTCCCATCATGTTCTCACACAACCAGAGACCCATCACCTGCTTCTACAGTCCCACAATGCCACACGGAGACGCTCTCACACCGGACAGACTGCTGGTCCATCCGCAGAACAGCCCGGGGAGACCGTACTCCTCTTACGACCTGAAGGTAAACCAACATCTGACGTCTGACTTCTGTGGCCAACAGTCTCAGTGATGGAAGCGTCTTCTGACATGCATAAAAATACATACTGCTAATCTTACAATTCTGACAATTCTGACTTACAATTCAACAATTCTGACTTATTTTTTTCAGGCAGTTGCGAGTTTACATCTTGCAATACTGACATTTTCCTCTGAATTATGAAGTTATATATGGCAATTCTGAGTTTTTTTCTTGTACCGTATTTTTCGAACTATAAGTCGCACCTGAGTATAAGTCGCATCAGTCCAAAAATACGTCATGATGAGGGGAAAAAACATATATAAGTCGCACTGGACTATAAGTTGCATTTATTTAGAACCAAGAACCAAGAGAAAACATTACCGTCTACAGCCGCGAGAGGGCGCTCTATGCTGCTCAATGTAGGCTACAGGAGAACTGAGCAGCATAGAGCGCCCTCTCGCGGCTGTAGACGGTCATGTTTTCTCTTAGTTCATTTCTCTTGGTTTATTTCTCTCGGTTCATGTCAAATCAATTTTGATAAATAAGTCGCACTTGACTATAAGTCGCAGGACCCGCCAAACTATGAAAAAAAGTGCGACTTATAGTCCGGAAAATACGGCAATTCTGATTTTATATCTTATAATTCACTTTGTGTCTGGTGGGTTTATTCCTCACAATTGAGCTTTTTTTCAAATTGCGAGTTTATTGCGACTTTTTTCCTCTGAATTCTATTTACGTCACATTTTTTTAAACTTTATTTTTAACTTTTTCCTCTGAATTCTAAATTATCTATCAATTTAGATTTTTTCTGCAATCCTGCTTTTTTTCAGTTTACATTTCACAATTGTATTTTTTCACAGAATTCTACATTTACTAAATTCCGTGTTTTATCCTGAATTTTTAGACTTAATATTTGATACATTTTTTACATAATTGATAAAACACTCAACTGTGAGAATAAACTCTCAAATGCAAGAAAAAATATCTGAATTGTTAATTAAAAAGTAAAAAAAAATTATAGATTTTTTCTTTGTTTTGTAAACAAAAAACAAAACAAAAAAATACACCTTAACTAAACATGAACTTTTTGAACTTAAGCATTTTTTATGTTTGAATGCAGGCACGTTTTTTCTGACATCAGAAATTTGTTTTTGCATTTCACTTTTCTTAAAATGAAAACAGAAAATTGCATAAAATCCACCACAACATATACATTTATATAAATATGCATCTGAGACAACTAACCATTCAAAATCTTTGTTCTAAAAATAAGTAATTTCTTAGAAAAAAAAATCTAAATATATAAATACTTTATTCAGGAAAATAATGCATTAAATTGTTAAAAATGATAGTAAAGACAGTTTTATGTTACAAAAGATTTCTATTGCAAATAAATGCTGTTCTTTTGATCTTTCTATGTATCTGTGGATCCTTAAACATAAAATATATCACGGCTTCCACAGAAATATTCTGCAGCACAACTGTTTCAACATTGATAATAACCAGAAATGAAGACTGGAGTAATGATGCTGAATAAATAAATGATATTTTGTAACATATTCACATAAAAAGGCAAACCAGCCCACGTCCTTATTTATATTTTCCTTGTGTTTCTCTTCTCAATGAAAGGGCGACGCAGCCATGAGACTCCAGCCTGGATATCTGCACAGCGGCACCAGCAGTCCCCTTGTGAGTGGCACCAGACCTCACAGAGCGGTGCGTTCCTCCTCCAGCTACACCATCGGCCTCTCGCCCAACATCAGTTACCGGCCCACCGGGCCAGACCCCTTCATGAGACACTCAGGCTGCCCAAACCCAGGTCTCTACCCCAGACAGGACAGTCCGTCTCAGCCCCGGCCGTCTCCCACTGGCTCTCTGGCCAACAGCCCTCCGGGAACCTGCTCGCCCGCATTCAGACCCCCGCAGCACCCCTCGCCCCGACCGCCGCCCGACCCGCCCAAAGTCACCCACGAGCAGTTCAAGGCAGCGCTGCAGATGGTCGTGGATAAAGGAGACCCGCGGTCATATCTGGAGAACTTTGTGAAGATCGGCGAGGGTTCGACGGGTGTGGTGTGCATCGCCCGAGAGAAACACAGTGGACGGGTGGTGGCTGTCAAGATGATGGACCTCAGGAGACAACAGCGCAGAGAACTGCTCTTCAATGAGGTGAAAGAACAAATGAGCATAATACTAGGGATGCATGGTATTGGAATTTTGCCGATATCCGATATGCCGATATTTTGGCCGATACCGATATATTTCCTTTTGTTTGGAAACAACACCAGGTCTCTCCTGTGCAGAAATGATAAGCAAAATATTTTTAACTGTGGTTAGTTTTTAACAATAACTTATTTGTTAGACTTAAATAAACAATAATGATGGTTTTTAACAGTTCATTGAAGCTTTTTAAATACCTTTAAATAAACTATACATAAAATCGCTTCATTTTCCCCCAGAAAAAAAACATAACATTTTATTTTGTCAACCCTAACATTTTATTTTAAGATTTAAAATTTTTAGATGGTCTAAAGCAAAAGAGTGAAAAATCTTTCAGAGCTTATGATTTGTTTAAAAAAACACACATTACATATTAATGAATAAATCTGTATATATAAAAGTATTTAATTTACAAGTGTCATATTTGTGATTTTTTTATAATGTAAGCTATAGCTTCTGACCTTTAAATAAAAACATACTCATTATTTTCTGACATTAATTACTGCTATATTTATTCAGAAACACAGTGTAAATGTTATTTTTGTTGGCTTTTTTACTTTTAATTTAATTAAGGAGGCCAACAGCGCCCCCTACAGATTTTAACTCCTTACCGAACGGGTGTTAAGACCTGGGGGAGGCTGGCGCTGTTTACTCTATCCCACACCGAATGTGTCATTCTGTACCTGCTTTCATAGTTTAAATACAGCGAACCGAACAGTCAATCTAATCATCATTCAGACAAAACGTTGCTTCAAGTATGAGCCACACTGCTGATGTGATCTAATCGCTAGCACACCCTGAGCACATGTGAGTGAACGCATTCCTCTTATCGGCAAGACATATCGGCATCATTTTTTATATCAGGCCGATGCCGATATTAACATTTAAAGCCATTATCGGCCGATTCCGATATTAACCGATAATATCGTGCATCTCTACATAATATTAATAAAAACAATTTCAATACTGCTTTTATTCAAAGGAATAGTTCACCCAAAATTGGAAATGTACACACCCTCAGGCCTTCCAAGATGTAGAGTATTTTGTTTCTTTAGCAGATTTGGAGTTGCCAAATATTGAATTTGTTGATCTGAAAATGCAAGTCCCATCATGCATTTTTTTCTCATTGAGTAGGCTATCTTGTTGCATTATGCTACGTAAGCGAAAACGGTTTCAAATGACATTGAACCCAGAACATTCAGTCACAAAATGTTTTGAAGAAACAAACAGGTTTTGAAAGGCAAATGTCTAGGGTTATTCATTAATTGTATAATCACAGTGTATGATTTAATGCAAGGCGCAGATACTACCAGAACTGACTCTATTTAGTCTTATTCAAATAAATAGATGAAACATGTATGAATATGAATTAAATATTTGGAACACTGTAAACACAAATCACATTTAATGTCTAAAAAAAAATATATTTGACCTCTTGAATATTGAGATATGAATTCTGGAAACATTTCAAAATCAACAGGAACATTTCTCTCCTTAAACAAACAGATTCATTTCTGTTCAATGGCTATGATGTTCAGCGTTGATGGGGGTGTGTTGGTGTGTGTTCAGGTGGTGATCATGAGAGATTACCAGCACAGGAACGTGGTGGAGATGTTCAAGAGTGCTCTGGTGGAGGAGGAGCTCTGGGTCATCATGGAGTATCTCCAGGGAGGAGCTTTAACAAACATCGTGTCTGAAACCAGGTACCAGAGAACAACAACTCTGGCAACCTTGTCATTTCTCCAGGAAAGCCGTTTCTCTTCCTTCTGTTTCATGAAAGATGAAAGAATTTTATTTCTTAGCCAATTAATCTTGAGGTTTATGTTATCATTGTGATCTCTATAGGATTTAGGAGCAATATTTAAAAATGCCTGTGACCAAAAAACATATGTACATATGTAAATATTTTTAATGGTCAAAGGCATTTAAAAATCATCTCTTAGGGACTTTATGTATATATAAATAATGAAATAAAATAAAAATTAAATATGTATGTCTTCTACTTTTTATTTTTCAAACTATTTATTTTACATTTTATAATAAAATATCACACTTAATTTAAAAACAATACAATAGAACTTAAAATAAAATTATAAAATTATTTTAAAAATATAATATATAATTTAAAATAAATTAATGCAATACAATATAATATAATTTAATATAATTTATTATAAAATAAAAAATGAAATATTTATAATATAATATAATATAATATAATATAATATAATATAATATAATATAATATAATATAATATAATATAATATAATATAATATAATATAATATAATATAATATAATATAATATAATATAATATAATATGCAAATCATTTGCAGCCAGCTAATGGATGAAAAACTAAAGACAGACAACATGCAATGATGAATCTTTCACAATAAGACCAGATGTAATTGTCAATCAATTTTCATTTCGTATCACTTTAAAGTGACAGTTTTTAATGCTAATTCACTGTGATTGCAGTTCTGCGTTTTAGATGAGCAAAACACAACATCTGGCTGCTCTCAAGGGACTCTGCTCATGTCTAGTGCAATTACTGACTCCATGTAGTATTACTGTGGTGTTTTATTCATGCCACAAGAGGGTGATGTACAGTTAAGTCATGGATCCGCTCTGAGCTGTGCATGTATTCTGACACTCCTTACACGACAGCCGACTTTGATTTGATTAGACAATCAGTTTAGTGCATGCTTTGATTACATGCAGGGGGAATTTGATTAGTGATCTAATGAGTTTGGTAAATGCATCTCTGTCTTTGTCTGGTGAGGCACTAGATTTACATGATAGCACACATGATAGTCTCCTCAGATTTGTCCCGGCTGAAGGACGAGATCTGACCCGAGCAGCAGGCTTTGAACCACATGTTTGCAAACACCATCGATTTTACACGAGGCCCCAGAGAGCAACAGACAACTGAGAGCAGAGCAGTTTGACATGAATAAATTAAATAAGCCTGATGTGAACGTGAGAAATGTGAGCATACTGTATATACAGTACAGAAACATTGAATGACTGTATATATCTACAGACTACAGTATATAAATAATATGAACAACGAACCACAACAATGAAACAAATTAATACAGCAGGATAATCCTAATGTCATGGTAATACAAAAATAAAATAAAATAAAATAAAATAAAATAAAATAAAATAAAATAAAATAAAATAAAATAAAATAAAATAAAATAAAATAAAATAAAATCATATTGATTAGAACACATTTTGTTTGACAAGCAATTATTTCACATTAATAAATTAATAAGCCTGCATTTCAGAAAGCTGAATTTGTTGAAGTGGATATCTATATGTCTATAAATAATATTATGAATAATATATAAACAATAATAAATTATGATAAATGAACTAAAACATTCCTTCAGAGCAAGTTAAACCTAATCTCATGAATATATAAAAGAAAAAAAATAGTTTAGTCGAAAAATGAAATTAGAAAAATAAAGCTAAATAATAGAAAAATTAAATATAATTTAAAATAAAACCATTTTCATACCGATTTTAAAACAATTTTATTTGACGAGCAAGTATATGATATGGAAAAATGAATGATTAAAGTCTAAATTAAATAAAATGTATAATATAATAATATAATAAAATAATAATTAATCAACCAAAACCTAATGTCGTTAATAAACAAGAAAAAAAAAAAGAAAAATTATTAGTCAAATCATAAACTAAAAAAAAAAAAAAATAATAAAAATGGTCAAGCAATTGCATGACATGAAAAAATGAATAAGCATGCATTACAAAAAACAAACAAGCAAAATAAAAGCCTTTAACTATATATATATGCCAGTGGTTTCTTCCCGCCTCGATGAGATGCAAGACACTTAGTAATCAGCACTGATATATAACAGCACAAAGAGCTCAAGTGGTCTGTGAAACTCACAGTTATACTGAAAAACACCAGATGCATTGAGAAATCCTGCCTGCTGATCTGTGCAGCACAGTTATGTAAGCTCTTGTGTGTGTGTGTGTGTGCTCAGGCTGAGCGAGGAGCAGATCGCCACCGTGTGTGAGGCTGTGCTGCAGGCGCTGGCCTATCTCCACTCGCAGGGCGTCATACACCGAGACATCAAGAGCGACTCCATCCTGCTCTCGCTGGACGGACGAGTGAGTGAGATGCACACAAACAATCTGAAGTGTTGGGGCCAGACAAATTCTATTATTAATTATTATTATTATTCTTTTTTAAAGAAATAAATACATTTATTCAGCATGCATTAATAGATCAAAAGACTAATAAAAGGCATTTATAATGTTACAAAAGACTTATTTTCTATAAATAAATGCTGTTCTTTTGAATTTTCTATTCATCAAACAATCTTAAAAAATAAAATGTTTCACAGTTTCCATAAAAATATAAAGCAGAACAATTGTTTTCAACATTGATAATAATCAGAAATGTTTGTTGTGCAGCAAATCAGCATATATTTTTTTAATGCAATTTATTACTAGGATTCAAAGCAGAATTTTATATTTTATTTTATTTTATGGTCCATTTAATTTGTTGACTAATTCTTTTAAAATTTTGGTTTTAAAATTGTTCTTCTTTTGTATATTCATCACCTTAGATTTGAATTTTATTAAATTAATTTATTGGTACAAATATAATATAAATTATATTTTAATTATTCTTTTAATAATTAATTTTTATATTAATTATAACTATTAATTATAAATATAATATTGCTATATAGGGTTCCGAAACAGATTTGTTTTCATTTTATTTTATTTTATTCTTTTATCTAATCAAAATCTGTTTTTGAACCATACATCAGTAATAATAAATTAACTGATTATACAAAAAGAAGTTAAAGTGAAAATTAGTGACCAAATTAAATAGACGTAAATGGAAGTAAAATGCTGAAAAACTCAGCTTTGCAGGAACAAGAATAAATGACATGATAGAATATGTTACAATTGGGAACAGTTATTTGAAATTGTAGTAATATTTCAGAATATTACTGTTTTTACTGTATTATTGTTATTCAGAGAAATGCAGCTTTGGTGAGCAGAAGAGACTTTGTGTCTTAACCGTCTCAATGTTTCTGACTCAGATCAAGCTGTCAGACTTTGGCTTCTGCGCTCAGATCAGTAAAGATATCCCGAAGAGGAAGTCTCTGGTGGGAACGCCGTACTGGATGGCTCCGGAGGTCATCTCCAAATCACCGTACGGAACAGAGGTACAGCTGAACACCACGACACAAACACATGAAGCAGACAGACTAAACCAGGCCTTGTGCTGCGTCTGCAGGTGGACGTGTGGTCTCTGGGCATCATGCTGGTGGAGATGGTGGACGGAGAGCCTCCGTATTTCAGTGAGACGCCGGTGGCTGCCATGAAGCGCCTGAGAGACGAGCCGGCACCCACCGTACGCAACCTTCATCAGGTACGAGGAAAACCTCTCCATTAATCACAGACACACACAGAGATAACCATGTGCAGAGTTACAGACTGTCGGAACTTCTTACAAACATACACACAGAACCTGTGGATATCTATATAAACAATATATAAATAATAATCAATGAACCAAAACATTCCTTTACAGCAAGTTTGATGTCATGAATGTACAAAAGAAAAAAAAGTTAAAAATAAATATTCATTATTCAGTTAAATGGTCTGGTCCAACCCAGAAAAATAAAATAAAATAAAATAAAATAAATGTGAAAAATAACTATCCTTTATTCATTTACATGGTCTGGTCCAACCTGGAATAAAAGAAAAGAAAAGAAATCTGAAAAATAACTATTCATAATTGCATGGTCCATTTGAACCTGGAATAAAATAAAATAAAATAAAATAAAATAAAATAAAATAAAATAAAATAAAATAAAATAAAATAAAATAAAATAAAATAAAATAAAATAAAATAAAATAAAATAAAATAAAATAAATTATATGGCATGAATAAATAAGCCTGTATCTTAAAGAGATGTAAATATATACACACACACACACTAGAAAAAAATTTAACGAGACAAAATAAAATAATACTACTACTACTAATAAAGAAAACACAGCATATCAAAAAGGTAAAACTGCTTTTGATGTGAAAAGAACCAAAAAGTAAAATAAAAAATAAATACACACCATATAATATAAAACTAATGTAAAGTCCCATTGTGTAAAAACTGATATGTATCTGTTTAAACATCAAAATGTGGATGTGTTTCATGTTATTTTGTGTCGTCAGGTGTCCCCGGTGCTGAAGGACTTCCTGAAGCGCATGCTGACCCGGGATCCTCTGGAGCGGGCGAGTGCCACTGACCTCCTGGAGCACCCCTTCCTCCTGCAGGCCAGCTCTCCGCAGTGTCTGGTGCCCCTAGTGGAGCAGTACCGCAAGCGCATGTCCCGCTGCTGAAACCCCTGCTAACATCAGAGCCCCGCGGTGTCCCTGAGAGGAGATAACCAGTGTGAGACGCACCTCACGCTCCCCGGAGCAATCACCTTTGAGATGGCTGCTGTGAGAAATGAACTCTATAAAGCCATTTTCTTCTACCTGAGGATGTCTTAGTGGTGCTTCAAAGGAGGTGAATCAGAGAAGAAGTTCCATAGGGTTTTATGTTCTGTTCGAAGCAAGTTATCGTGAATCCGTGGCCGCAGAAACCTGAACAAGACATGGTTTAGCTAATTTTATAATGCTTTCACATAATGATCTCACTGTTGTTGTTCTCTACAGCTGACACAACTTTATAATCGTTAACAATTTAAAACAAGTTTCTATTAGTTAACAGCTTAAGCATTTATTCATCTCAGTTGATGTTAATTCCAACATTTACTAATACATTAATAACAACAAAAATAAATTAAAATTGTATCTTAATATTATTTAATGGACCTGAGCTGATATGAACTAAAACTGTTAACAAAGTATACTGTAACAAATGTTGGGGAATGCATTAATATTCATTGTAAGGCGTCACCTTAATATTTATTATCTACAAACTGGAATTATATATTACAGTCGATGATATTAATTTAAATTTAAACACCTTGCTCATTTAGTCAGATGTTGATGTATTACTAAAGGAAATTATATTAAAATACATTTTAGAATAAAATAAAATAAAATATGTCAACTGCTTCAAATGTGGCTCATCCAATCAGGTTAAATTAAATTAAATTAAATTAAATTAAATTAAATTAAATTAAATTAAATTAAATTAAATTAAATTAAATTAAATTAAAAAGTAAAAAGTAAAAAGTAAATAAAATAAAAAAATTAAATAAAATAAAATAAAATAAAATAAAATAAAATTAAATTAAATTAAATTAAATTAAATTAAATTAAATTAAATTAAATTAAATTCCAACAGCTTCAAATCTGTCTTATTTATTAATATATTAATTAAATTTAATTTAATTTAGTTTACAACAAAATAAAGGTTTTGGGTTGAGTTTCCATCAAATGATCAAAAATCGTTAAACATCAGAAATTGCTCATACATTTCACAATTAAATACAAGGAAATGGCAAGTAAGTAACATTGAATTAACCATGAAATCGAAAGACTGAAACAGTATTTTCTCGTAAAACGCACTCCAACAATCTTGGCTTTTTTTTTCTTTTTTTTTTACAATTTCAAAATATCCGTGACATAAAATTACCTGCACCATGAATTTGGTCATAATGCAAATCTTTACGTTCAACAACCGATGACAGTGTGGTACTTTCGCCTCACATTTACCATTTTAAATGGCAATATTTAATCCAGAATCAGCGTGGATTTGGTCAGAGATTTAACGCCACAGAAGGCACATATTTCCCCTCTGTGTTTTTACAGCTCGTGTAAGACTGGCTTGCATGGCTCAACAGTGGCTTAATCTTAATCTGAGGAATGAAAGCATTTCTTCAGAACAGGCGGTGAAACGATGTCAAGTGTTTGAAACCTTTTTATGAGCCATTGTAACCAACTGTATATATTTTAATGAGCTATTTATTATTATTTTTCAATGGATTGACGAGCACCTGCTTTTGGAAAGGGTGCTGTGACTGGTTTTTAAACTGTGTAAATATTGCATCTGAGCTAGAGAGGCGATTCCTGAATTCTTAAACTGCTGATTTCACTGTCAGACATCAGAAGAACAAATAATGTACATAATCAGAGTGAGAAACGAACCATGTTTGCATTCGTTTAATGATGAGTGAGGAAAGGATAAGTCTGTTTATTGGTGTGTGTGTGTGTGTGTTTGTGTGTGTTTACATTTTGGATGCAGCTTTCATTGTAATATTTTCAGATCCTACCAGTTTGTACTGTGATGTTTCCTAAATTATCATACTGACAGATTAAAGGAGAGGAGGAGAGAGATGCTGATTTGTGTCTTGGGCCGTTCACACTGGAAGCATTAATGCATTTTTTTTTTAATTGTTGGTCTTTATGCAAATATTCATCTCATGCAAAATGAAGATTATTTATTGTTCCAAACCTTTATACAGTTAATTATTATTATTATATATTTTTTTGAAACATGAGCAATTTTTGAAGAATCTTTTTGCAGCTCTTTCTTTTGGAAGCTTGTTTTCACCTTGGGTTCAATTCTGAGTTTGTTGCAATTATTAGAATTCTTTTTTTTCTACAGAAAAAAATAAAATAAAAAGGTTACTGCAACATTCTATCTTACAATTCTATTTTTCTCTCTCTCAGAATTGTGAAAAAAAAACATAAATTATGATGGAAAAAAGTCTGAATTACAAATAAACTGAACAACTTGTGATGAACTATTGTTATAGAACTGTAAAATATTAACTCATCTTTCTAAGGAAAAAGTCTGAATTGTAACATATAAACTCAAAATTATGACTTTTTTCTCATAATTGCGATTGCAATTAACTTTTTAATTTTTTATTCTGAATTCTGACAAAAAAATCTGAATTGTAATATAAACTGAGAATCTTTTCTTTTTTTTCTCTTAATTCTGTTTATATTTCACATTTTATGTCTCATAATTGCATGAAACAAAGTCTGAAATCATGTGTTAAAAAGTCACAAGGACTTTTCTTATTTTCATACTTTTATTTAAAAAATGTAAAGTCTATACAGTAGAAGCAATAAAAATAACACTTTGAATTGAATATGACATTTTAAAATATAAAAACTGGAATAGTATTTTCTCGTAGAACACTTCAATAATCTTTTGTTTTATTTATAACTTTGCAGTGTAGAGGACACGACAAGACAAGACAAAAAACGAAACACGCATCAACAGTTCAAATATGACTATTTATTCAAAGACTTTACGTTTTTTTGTAAGGAACAGACTCAAATTTATTTAATTTTGTCAAAACCAAACTTCAGAGTACAAGTTTGAATATAGAAATTAGATTTGTGGAAGGCAATTGAATAACGACAGGCTGTTCCACACAAATCCGTGTCATATTAAGTTAAAAGTGTTTCCGAACTCCTGCGTTTATTTCTTTAATCGCACTCCATCTGTGTTTGAATGCAGGAATGCATCTGGTGTGAACGAGCCCTCATTAGTTTGCACTGCTCTGTGTTTGTGTACATTACGCAGCTGGGGACACATGACTCCTGATCAACCTTCTTTCCACAACATGTGTCGTGTGCTTGTTTGAATGATGGCTGTTGATGACAAGAACTATACATTTAATTTTTTTAAAGAATAAATCATGCATATAAAAAAACACTGATCTCAAGTTTTATTTCTTATACCGGGGTGCTTTAAGCATACACAAGTGCTTTATTCATATATTTGCCTTGAGTTGATTCAGTATTTTTGTCTATGAAAGAATGCAGAATACAAACTATTTACATGATAGATATGCATAGATATACAAAACTGTATTTTAATGCATACAAATCACAAACATTTGACTGAAAACAAAATGCTTATAAAAATAGGTTATAACATGCATGCATGATTAAAGCATGTAAGTACTTAATGCACAGCCACTCACTTAATAATTAAATTAGCTGAAGAACGTTAATGAATCTATGGAGGCATTTAAAAAGACCTTGAGAGCAGCCGCAGTTAAAATAAGTCTCGAGAGAGCTGGAGTTCTTGCATTCATACAGTACACAGCTATTTATAAAGTCTCTGCCATAGTCATAAACATCTTCCTAAATGCCCATCTGAGTGTTTTAATCTAAACATGTGTTTAAAAGCTCATTTTGGAGCAAGATTGCTCTCAAACTCGCATCTCACCGCGCTGATGCTGTCCACACTCGGCTGGCTGTTCACTATCATGTGTGTGTGAGAGAATGGGAAGGTCTCGGACCGGGACATCTTCCCTTTACCGTGTCCGGTGTCTCTGGGACAGTCTGTGATGTGTCGCATGAATTCAGGAGCCGTGAATCTGCGCAGGAGTCTGTTCCCAAATGCAGAGAGCCCAGAAGAGCGAGGTTTGATCCTATCAGGTTCGAGTTCTTCACGACTGAACAGAAGTTTGCTCTTTCTGGACGTTTTGGGAACACTGCCACGCTTCTGCAAATCTTTTCTGATCTCAAAGTCGCCAGCGACAGTCCTGCTGTAGAACTTCGCCACAAGAGGTTTTTCGTCTTGTAGTGACGCTCTTTTGAATTTGCTCGCAGATCTGTTGATTTCATGCACGTCGCCCTGATAGGATTGTTTTCTTCCAGTTCTGAGGTCAAGATTAAACGAGCTGGTTTTTCCCCAAAGAGGTGCATGGACGTCCGTCTCATGTTCTGCACTTCCAGTGCTTCCAATATCTTTCAGCACCGAGTTTTGGATCTGTTTCGAAGCGAACAGCAGATCTGGTCCATCTTCAGATCTGATGAGGCTTTGCTTGGCATCTGGACGTCTGAAGCGGATCCGCAGGCCGTTGCTGTCACCGATGCACATCTGTCTCTGAAACAAGGCCGGAAGGATTTCCTCGTGTTTGCTTTGGATTTCTTTGGAGAACCTCTCTAGAACCTGCTTTGGGAGGCGACTGGGCCACCGCAGGTCTTCGGCGGGTTCTCCGGTGCTGTTCGTTGGACTCACAATCTTCTTTCCACACCCGTTGAGGGTTTGAACGCACTGGTTGTGCCCAAAGTAATCAGCAACTTGGATAGCCGAGTGGCCGGCGTGATTCGTGCGATCCAGTCGCAAACCAAGCTTCTTGAACGCCCGGATTAAGAACTCCAAGATTTGGCTGTGTCCTCCGCACGCGGCGTACATGAGGGCATTGTTTCCCCACATGTCCGTGAGCTCTGGATCAGCGTTGAATTGCACGAGGAGCTTCACTGAATCCAAGTGTCCGTGCTCGCATGCCAGACTCAAGGCCGTGCGTCCATGGTCATCCCGGGCGGTCACATCTGCACCTTTATCCAGAAGTAATTGGGTGAATTTGGATCTTGTTGCATGCTCTTGAAGGCATACGGCGTGCATTAGAAGCGTACGCCCGTTTTCGGCTTTCCCGTTGATGATGCGCCCATCCAACGCGTCCAGGACAAATCGAGCCAAGTGGACTTTCCCGCTCTGCATGGCCTCCAGGAAGGTTTTGGTGCCAGATCCCTGAGACAAGTCCTTCGGCCTCAGCATCATGATCTGGAGTAAGTTTGTAGTGGTTATTCGCAGGCAGCTCAGAGTTTCCGAGTCTCACTTGAGAAACTGTCTGTGTTTTTATACCTTCACCCTCCGCGTGTTGCTACGGAAACAGCCATCTGAGAGCGGCGATGCTGCTATGGGTCCATTCACAATCACCTCCTCTTTTCTCAGCCAGGAGGGGAGAGAGATGCACTAATTCGATGACAAGAATTACTCGGTGGTAAAAACACGGGTTTGTTTTATTCTCCTGTCAGGTTGGATATAAAAGGAGCCGTTGCCCGAGCAACAGCGTTAATAGACTTCTCTTTGGGTGTATAAAAATACATGTATATACAGAAGAGGTTGAAAGACAGAGTGCTTTGTAAGGTTTATAAAAGTCTATTATGCATGTTTAAATCCCTGAGTCATGCTTGATGAACCTGCAGTGACGGGTCGTTAGTATGCAGATTAACACTCTGACATTCTGACTCAATCTGAGCTGATGAAACTAATGTTCACTCCAACATCTGCTCCAAAGCTCATTTACAAAGAGATGCCATATTTATTTTCACAACACTTTTAAATAACTTCAGTTATTTCTTATTACAAGTGTTCATTTTTTCAGAATGTTAAATTATTTGTGGTTTTTGCCAAGTCAGGCATCACTGTAACTTCTGCTCATATTGGTTTAGAGATCATATTGTATATAACATCATACATCATTCGTAAATTGCATATAATACATCATAATTTAGCATATCTCATACATCACTTCTCATACATCATGTCATACATCATATCTCAACTGGCACACCTTATATATATCATATTTTTTCTTATCTCATACTTTTATTATACATATATTCATATCTCAAGCATCATACACATCATATCATCTCATACATCATATCTCATGCATATCTCATACATTGTATCTCACATCATAAATCATCTCATAAAAATATATCATCTCATACATCATATATCTAATTTCTCATATCTCATACATAACATTCATTTATGTCATATCTCATACATCACATATCTCATTCCTTATACATTACATCTCATATCATATCTCATACATCAAATCTCAAACATAAAATATCTAAAATATCTATCTCAAACATTATATCTCATTTTCATACATTATATCTCATACATCGCATTTATGATATCTCATAAGTCATATCTCATACATCAAATACCTCATTTCTCATACACTGCATCTCATACATCATATCACACATTTAATTTCTCATATCTCATATCATACATTATATCTCATATATCATCTAACATCATATATCATACATCATATCTCATACATCAAATATCTAATTTCTCATGCATCATTTCTCATACATTGCATCTCATATATAATTTCTCATATCAACATTATATCTCATATATCAGATCTCACATCCTATATCAAATATCTCATTTCTTATGCATTATATCTCATACATCCTATCTCATTCTTCAGACATATCTCACATTTCACAATTCATTCATCATATATAATTTCTCATATAACATCTCATATCATATATCACACAGTTCATCATATCTCATGGGTTTTGATTTTGGGAAGCAGGTAACCATCCATAACTCACTAGAATTGTGCTGCTGAGTTTTGAACAGGCAATTTTCACTCATCATACATGTCCTTTACAGTTAAAGGGGTCATATGACGTTCTAAAAAGAACATTATTTTGTGTATTTGGTGTAATGAGATGTGTTTATGTGGTTTAAGGTTCTAAAAACGCATTATTTTCCACATAATGTACATTATTGTTTCTCCTCTATGCCCCGCCTTCATGAAACGTGTCGTTTTTTTTACAAAGCTCATCGGTCTGAAAAACGAGGTGTGCTCTGATTGGCCAGCTATCCAGTGTGTTGTGATTGGCTGAATACCTCAAGCGTGTGATGGAAATGTTACGCCAATTAACACTGTGAGGCCGTGTGTGCCTGACAGGTAGAATAAAATGTCAGGACACTGGCGCGATGAGACAAAACCAATAAAACCCATTACAAAATAGCCATTTGTTGCATCCAGTGGGGAAATATTTACTGACTGTAATGACTTATACTGTCTTTTTATGCATTTCGTATCGCACTGCAGAAACATAAAACCATGTCTGCATTTGTGATCAGAGAAAAGCTCTAACAGTAACTCTACATTGCTCAAAACTTGCATTTGAACCATAAGTTGCAAATCCTTTACTGTTACCTATGAAAACGTACTTACAGGCTGTGAGTCAGAAGCGCCAGACTGTCCTTGCAAAGTTAGAATTGCCCCACTTTATAGAAACAGACATCAGGATCCTAGGCTACTCTCAGAGGAAGAGACGATGCACACATCTGAATATTTGCTCTGAAGTGTTCTGGAACAGTGTTGTAGATACAACTTAACCACTGATTTCTAGTCGTGTCCTCTTTAGGAAGGCCAAACAAAGTAGCTTCGCTTTCACAATGAAAGTTTCTCCCCAACATTGTGGCGGCAACAGTGAGAATCAAAGGTTATGCCTTCTTTCTTTGTGTGAACATTTAGGAGGCATTATGCAAATCTTCCCACATCGTGATGTAGAGATGTGGGGGCATGTTTAAACGAGGCATTTTAAGGGGGGCGTGGACAAGTTTGAACTTTTATAAAGAATATCTTTTTGGATTTGAGACTTTAGTCTTTGCAACTTTACAGATCTTCTTTATGTACCAAGAGCATGTAACACGCCAAAGAGAAAGCAAAAATTTTAATTGCATCATTTGACCCCTCATCTAGCTCAGACGGTAGATTATGACCCTAGCAATGGGTTTGAAATGTATACCTTAAATGCAGTGTAAGTCGCTTTGGATAAAATCAGCTGCCAAATAGTCATAAATATGATCCAATTAACAAAGACACCCTGAAAATCTGCCTGAGTTAAAGTCACCAGCGCATCAGGTCACTTTGATCACTCCAAACCAGACACAAATCTCTAGCTGCAGGTTATTGCATTTCCCATAAGCAGGACGACCTGCTGCTTGGATGTTGGTGATTTTATCTACATAATGACACATGTGGCGTGGATGGGTGCTGCTTCACAGAGACACTGCTGGGTAATTCAATTTATGATCAAAATAATCTCCACTTGAAAATCTCTTGTGAAAAGAAACCTGCTCTCTGAGATGGACATGACTACTACAAACATATGAGAAACCCAGAGACTCAAGAAGATGTGGATCAGTTGGTTTCTGAGAACGGATCAGTGATTAACAGAGATGAAGTAAAGCAGGTCAACAAAACAGTCCTGATGTGGAATGATGTTTCTATTCCCAGTAAATTGCTGAAAGCAGAAAATTTATTAAAAACTACATTAATTTCAGTCTATTACTGACATAAAACACATGACTTTAGAAGACTTGACATATCATATATCTCATTTCTCATGCATTATATCTCATACATCAAATATGATACATGAAAAAGCAAATATGACTTCAGAAGACTTGGGATATATTAAACCCAAGTTTTTCCCAATTCAATTTTATTTTTATTGTGTGCGTGCACACACACAAACACATATACAGGCCATTTCAGGCCAAATCTAAAACCATTTTTCCAATTTTATTTATTTATTAGTTTTTTTTTTAATGTAGAAAGTTAGTCATTTAGATTTTTTTTAATAAATTTTATATTTATGTACTAGATAAAAAAAGTACTGTAGAAATGTATTTATTTAGACATTTTAAGCCTCATGAACCTAAAAAATTCTCATTTTTATTTATGTGTTTAGAAACTTTTATTTGTCTTTTTTCTTCACATTTCTTTATTTAAACTTTTACATAGAATTGTATTATATATATATATATATATAAACCTATCTAATATTTATTGCTGATCTCTATGTAAGGTGACCGTTGTTTTATTCTTCTTTTTTTCAGTCAATTTTTTTGGAAAGTGCCATTCACTTTCTATAGAAATAGATTATTTATGTATGTATTATTTTACAATTTTATTCAGATGTTTTGCAGCTGTAGATGTAGCACTTATGGAACTGATTCATGTGTGCAATTTATTAATAAATAAATAAACGTATAAATTAATAAATGCATTTATTGAATTATTTAAATAGAAATTGATTGTTAAATCACAATCGTTGAGTCGGATGTGATGATGGAGCAAAAATCTGTTTTGGGGCACAAGATTAATTAATAATTTAACTCACTCAATCCCTCTGGTGAATGACATATTTAAACACTAGATTAAAAGAAATTGACTCACTTTAACTCTTTCATGGCTGTAGCTTACCAGAAGCAGCACTGAGTGATTGGCAGATTGCTTTTTTTTGAAAACTTGATGCATGTTGATGCATACTGATGTAAACGTCATTGACTTCTGCTTCGGCAGGGTTCAGAGCGCGTTTGGACCGTATGGGCGAGCGTAATTAAAAATCAGCAAGTGTTCAGATCGCAGTAGCCCTTGATGAGCTTATGAATATGATCCATGCATTCGAACTGTGAACAGCAATTCATACATGATTAAGAGTTTTTTCTTTTCATCTGTGTAGAATTTTGCTACAGAATACATTATTTATTAGTACAAATAGACATTTTTTGTAGACTTGTAGGTGCAATGCCAAGGTCATGGGTTTGATTAGCCGAGAATGCATGAAATGACTAGATGTACAGTATATCTTGGATGCAATGCAAGTCTCTTTGTATTAAAGTGTCTGCTAAATATAAAAGCATTGGTTTTGTGCACCATATACAGAAGAGAATACAGAAGAATTGTGAATGAGAATTGAATATATGTTGAGTGTTTTTAATTTTTTTTATAGCTCTATTTTCACTCAACATATATTCAATTCTCATTCGCACTTCGTATATATAGATTCATGTTTAAATACAGTTCTGAAAAAAAAAGAAAAAAATCCAAATAGAATTCTAAATATGCACATTTCAAAATAAATACATTTCCAAAAAAAAACGAACAAATTTGGAACATTGTTTGAGATTTGCCCTAAACTGTTTAAATCAATTTCTAAACAAATGTCTAAATACAATTCTCAAATTAATTTCTAAATGTCTAAATAAATTTCCAAATAAACAAAATCTGTAAATAAACGTGAAATTAATTTCTAAAGAAAGAAAGAAAGAAAAAAGATTTGGCCTGAATATAGTCATCATTCAGAATCGACTAAGCAGTTTGTCTAAAATGTGTAAATCAATACAATTTTAAATAAATGTCTAAAATTTCTGGATAAACCATGTCTATTTTTCAAAATTTCTAAATAAATAAACAAAAACACTATGAAGCATGGTTTCATATTTGGCTTTAAGTATTGGCTAGCAGTCCTTAATCAAGAATTCTTTAGTTTGTTCTTAAATTCCTGGTGAAGGGAGACTATGTAAATCTGGATTTAAAAATAAATGGTTTATTATGTAAATATTTTAAGCTGATGGGGTGCTGCTGCTTTGACATAATTGGGCAGATGCACGCAGAAATGAGAAAAATGACCACATAAATACCCCTGGTCTTATTCGCCATGCGGATAAAACCTGAAGCTCAACGGTCAGAATTACCAGTTAGGTTGATTCTGAGTTAATGTATGATTGTCAGCCAGGATTGACCGAATCACCGAAAATGGAGGTTTCTGTGAGAGAGGTTTCAGAGAGACCGGTGACTGATTCTAAGAGATGTTTATAGAAAAGTAGACGTGAACTGAATGGACGTGATGAACACGATGGATGTGGGTTCAAAACACCCCACTGAAATTACCTGGCATTTTCATTTTCGCAGGATGTAAACATGGATTTCATATGGATAATATTCTTTATTTCAATAAGTTCAACATAAGTTCAGACAGAAAGTAGCTGTAAAACTCAAGCCCAATTTGCATGCAATGCATTCTAAAGTTTCAGAATTAGTGCATCCAAAAACATGAGGAAAAAACATATGGATCCAAAAAAGTGAAGAAAAAACATGCCTCCAAAAACATGTTGAAAAAAAGAAAATGCATCCAAAAATGTGGAAAAAAGCATATGCATCCAAAACTTAAAAAAAAAATGCATCTAAAAATGTGTGTTGAAAAAGCATATGCATTAAAAAACATGTTAAAATAAAAAACATACACTTCCGAAAATATATGTTTAAAAACTACATACATCCAAAAACGCATGTTGAAAAAACCATATGTAACCAAAAACATGTAGGAAAATCATGAATCCAAAAATTGTTAAAAAAAAAAAAAAGCATGCATTCAAAAATGTGTAAAAAAAAAAATGCACTTAAAAAGAAAAAATTTTTTTTTTGCATTCTTCCACAGGGAATGATGAGAAATGTAATTGTCACATGTCAGTCACATTTTTTCTTCAAAAACAGCACTCAAATTGTGAACAAATTAATCTGTACAGTCAACATTCACCATAAAAGCTAACCGCTTCCACCGTGATTCATTAACTGACGCCCTCAATTCTGAACTCAAAGAAAATCTTGAGTTCCCCCACTGATAATTACAACATTCACATGCACTCATCTCATACAATGACTGAAGGAAACACAATAGCCATTGAAAATACAGGCATTAAGCAATTTCCTCATGTTGCATCTGTCATAGTCTTCCTGAAGAGACAGGGACAGCGGGAAAGCTATGTGCATGTTCAGAACAATTGAAAACACTGTAAATCAGGAAGGTTTTTAATTCAGACAGATTTCGGTTCTGTTATCAGGCATATCTTTGATGCTTTTCTTTTGCAACAGATTTAAAAGCGTGTGCGTTTAAGCAGCTGACAGACTCAACCGTCCTTTGATTTAATTCAAGGACACACAACAGCTTGACTTGAGCAGACACTTCTCACTTTGTCATGTGGAATGAGAGCCTCGCTGGAACCATGCAAGTCGTGAAAGGGCAGGTCAGACGGACAAAGACAACCACATTTACTCAATATGATCTGTTCAGTTCAATAGCTTCTACCTGGTCTGATGCAACAAACACTTTTCAGAAAGAACTAAACACTTAATAACATCAACTCTTTGAAATTTGTACCTTTAATGGGCAGAAACTCTAATCATAAAGTCTGCACTCGATTTCTTTTGCTTTCCTCTGCAACCATTCGAGGGCAGACACTATTGTGCATTGATTTGATATTTCTATTATTATTCCATCATATCCATTTTAGTTAAATTTAGCACTAAATACCACAGGAAAATAAAAGCTAAGGGCTGTCAGTTTACACGCCAGTCGAATGGCCTGTTCCTATCTAAATGGACATTTCTTAGATGTGTTTTTTTATATTTAAAAATAAACACACAATGCAACGAGGAAAATGCAGCAATGAAGCACCAGCTACTCAATCCACCAGCGTTCATGAAGCACTTCCACACCTGAACGCACTCAAGAGTCTTTATAAACCTGCGTGTGATTGAGATTAATAATGAGAACATCTCTGTCATTGGTCAGCGAGGCTCAGTGATTGGTTCCATCATTTCCCACAGGCCACGCCCCCTTAGGATCCGCCCACTGCTCTTTACAGCACAAAAAAAAGTTTAAAATTGCATCCTAACATACTATTTCTGAAATATATAGTGTTTATACAAAAGTAAATAACAAATCGAAAGACTATTTTAACCATATTTCAAAGTCAATAGGAATAATTATGAAATTACATAGAAAGATGAATTCAATTGGATAAAAAATGTTCACATAATTCAGATGATTGCATATGATATAAATTTAAACTATAATACATTTTATACATACAAGTGTTATATTGTATCATTGAAGTATTATTATTATTGTGTTTATTAATATTTTTAACTAGTTTTACGTTTGTTTTATAAAAGATTTTCCATTATTTTAACTCTTTTTTTAAACGGTATATAATTTAGTTAGTACAATTTAACATATATTAGTATAAATATATTATACAATAATAATATTTGAAAGTAATAAACTGTAATATATTTCAGCAATATAATTTCATATATTGATTTAATTTGATGATACTCAAAAAATTTAAAGCAGCAACTGAACTTGAAGTCTTTAAGTTGAAATAGGTGATTTTTAATTTTTTTATTGTTTTACAGGTTTTTGCCATATTCATCATCCCATGAATCAAATTGGTTTTAATAAGTAGCATATACAGTTTCTGGAGTGTGATCCATACATGTTCACTCAATGCAAATAAGCATCATATAAAAGCACTCAAACCAATCCGTAAGTAGCCGTTCAATGTGAGCCTGAGTCCATCAGTGATGTGACTATTATCTCAGCAGGACGACAATCAGAATAAGATGCTGCCAACTTTAAAGAAGTGCCAATGCTGGAGACAGAAGAGACCAAAGACCCTGTTTTCCCTTCTGAACCATCAATTATCAACTCCCACGGCCGGGACGACTGTCATCGCTAATATCTGCTTTCCTTCGTCTGAGGTTTACTGTCCAGTGGAGCTTCTCGGCTGTTTGTCTTATTATGTAATGGTTGGAGATTTCCTGCTCACAGCTGCAGTGTGTCTCTGTGGACAAAGTCCTTATATGTCTCCTCCTATATGTCATGCAAACGCACTTCAATGAGGAAAGACCCACATTACAAAACTTAAAATGACTTAAAATCTGATAACAATGCATTTATGGGCATATTTTGCAACAGAGCTCTGAATGTTTTCATCCATTGGGAAAAAAGAAGTGCACTTAATTGTACGTGATGTGTACTTCAATTTTTAAAAGTAAGTAAATTTTAAAAAACACACTTTCTAAACACACTTAAGTATACTTTTAAAAAGTGCAAATTAAACATTTGGACTTAAAGTGCATTTTAAATCATGTTTTAATAATCTGTTGTTTTCATGCTTTACAGAAGTACACTTGTTTTGATGTGTTGACTAACATACTAAAGCACATGTAAAGTACTTCAGTATAATTTGACTTGATTTTTGTGTTATTTGATATTACACTTAAATTTTATGTACATTCTTATGCTCTATTGCAAATTTTTCATTATAAATACATGCCATAGAAGTTTCAACAGAAATTACATTAAAGTATATTTTATTTTATCATAAATGCTTGTAAATACATTTGGCAGAATTGTAATTTTTTTCTCAAAGACAATAGAAGTAATTCTGAAATTAAATTAAATTAAATTAAAAATGTATTTAAAAGTGGGTCAAAAAAGCACTCTTAAGTTCAATGCATTTATAAATAATACATTTTCATTTAATTGCAAAGAACATACAATTGTCTGAAATAGTGTTGTTTAATTTGTAAAATGTGAGACTCAAGTATTTCGTTTTTGAAGCCAAAAGTGGGAGGAGGCGGCCTTTGTCATCTTGGTAGCGCGTCACTGAGCGTCATAATCGAAAATGTGCAAAAAGGCGGGAGCTAAATTTGCTACATAGACCAAAATAATTTTTATACAAATCTGTAAACGTTTTTTCTGCTGTAAAGTTGGCCATTTTAACATGGGGACTCTATGGGATTGAGCCAGCCTCCAGTGGCCAGTTGATGAATTACAGTTTTAGTCACTTCCGTGTTGGTTTCATGAGAAAGAGCGGGAGGTTGCCGCTTGGTTTGAACTCATGTAACACTCACTCTTTATAGATGCAAAACTGTACTATAATTGTCCATAAAGCAACAGAGTGCAGTTATGGCTCAGTGCATTGTGTTGTTCTGTGAAGCCATTGGGGACACTAAATTGTTTTTAAGGAAAGAGCCACTGGGGTGATGCAATTGGAAATGAACACTTAAGGGATGAGGACTCCCGCATAGAGCCAAAGATCAACAGGTGCGTCCAAAAGAACAAATTAATAAAGTAATCTTAAAAATTCTGGGTAAAGCAACAAGAGCAGGGAAGCAGCATATATTTTCTCTGATATTATAGAGGTTTAAGGTCTGTCCACATTAGTTTTGAGGTTGTGCATCTGGGTTCTGAGGGGTGTTCAACACATTGCAGGACTGTAAAGCACTTTGGATGTACAGCAATACACGATAAAGTGCTATATAAATAAATTAATTAATTCATTAATTCATTGCAAGGTTAGAAAGCCCATTTACACCACACACAAAGAAAATCATACTTTGGTGAATTATAATTATGACAGAATTGTGATATATTAAGTGAGATGAAAAACTCATTAGAATGGCTTAGAATGTAATCACTGTGCCTTTTTATCTCATAATTATGATTTACTATATTATAATTTAAACGTTTTCGTTCATAATTATGACTTATAATTTTAATTATAATAATAATCATAATTATACTTATACTATTCTTTTTATGACTGAGTATGTCATAATTATAACGTTTAGTCTTATTTTTTTATCATATTGTCAACTTTTAATTATATCAATTATCACTTTGGTTGCAATAATTTCAACTTTTATCTCATAAATATCAAAATATAAATAGAACATACTATAACATTTTAGAATTTAAACTTTTTTAATCTCATTATGACAGTCATTTTTTTTTACATTTATTTACATTATCATGACATACAGTAGTATGTCATAATTATAGCATTTTTCCACATTTTGAGATTTTTATCTCATAATTAGAACCTAATATGTCAGAATTACGACTTAGTATGTAATAATTTGGACTTTTTGTCAGAATTTTGACTAATGTCATAATTATGATTTAAAATGTCATAATTTGGACGTTTTATCCTATGTTTGTATCATAATTTAAACTTTGTATCTCATTATGACTGTCAAATTTTTAACATTTCATTTCACGTATTGTGTCATGATTTATACTTATCTCACTTATGATATAGTATGTCATAGATATATAAGATTTTATCATAATTTTGACATTTTGACATTCATAATTATAACTTTTTAAATTTGAATCAAAATTATGTCTAACTATGTCATGATGTTGACTTTTTATCTCATAATGACTGTATGTCAATTTCAAATGTTTATCTCATAATTGACTTAGTATGATAGATTAAATATGATTAATGAATGAATGAATGAATGAATGAATTCCCATTTTCAGATCAGTCCAGAAGAATACAAGGAATGTTGTCATGGTGAATGATGTTTTTCTCGGTGGATGTATTTTTGGCTCGTCAGGACCCTCGCTGAGAGCAAAAGCTGAGGTTATTTGGCTGGAGAGCCACTCAAGCAGTTCGGACACAAAAGCGACTTGCTTTTTCTAGCAGAAGTTCTCACTTTCACAGTCTAACAGAACCTTGAACAAAGAATTAAAAGCTCGTCCAAGTAAAATAGCTTTTATTCCTGCAGATCTTGCAATTTCACACATCTTCAACTTCTGCTTCTCTGAAGGACACAATTACTGAACAATTCAAGCCACAGATAACTGAAGTTATTTTCTGAAGGAATGTAGGGTTCAATCTTTGCTTCTGAAAATACTCTGGCTTTGTGATCATAAGCGCTGACTCACAGATAGACACTGGGATGGAGATTCAGTGCCATAAAATAAACTATTCTTAATTTATTACAAATTGTGTTATTTCATGTTTGATTTAGGACATTGTTAAGCAAACTAGCAGAAAATATAATAATCAAGTAAAAGTTACAGTAAAGACATGTTGCAAGAGTTTTCTGTTTCAAACAAATAATTTTCTAATCTTTAGAGAATCCTGAAAAATAACTGTTTAAAACATGAAATAAAAGGCTATGATACAAATGTTATAAAATTATGATACAAAACGTAATTATGACAAAAAAATCAATTATGAGATAAAAATGTGAAATTATGAGATACTAAATCATTGTTATGAGATAATAGTTGAAATTCTGATATAAAATCTCTGACATACTAATATCATAATTATGAGATAAAACAAAGATATTATATACTAAGCCATAATTATGAGATAAACTGTAAAAACGATGAGATATAAAACAGAAAACATATACAAATGACTGTTTCAACTGTTTTCAACATTGATAATAATCAGAGATATTTCTTGAGCAGCAAATCATCATATTTTCATGATTTCTGAAGATCACATGACACTGAAGACTGGAGGAATGATGCTGAAAATACAGCGGAGCATCACAGAAATAAATTACACTTTACTAAAGATTCCCATAGAAAACAGATATTTTAAATTGTAATAATATTTTACAACTTTTACTGTATTTAATAGCATAATAATAGAATGATGCATTTGCCATGGAATTTAAAAAAAGTAATAGAAACTTTTTGTCGCACAAGTCTGAATTCTGAATTGCAAGATATAAGTGCAATTCTAAGATGAAAAACTTAATTATGAGATTACTCGCAATTATGGGAAAAAAAGTTGTTGCGTTGCAGTTAACACAAATTTTTTTTTTTTTTAGAAATTTAAAAAGTTAGAATTCTGAGTTTACATCTTGCATCTTTTATTGTGTGTGTGCTTCCACCACGGAAAAAAGAAGGAAATTATGACTTTTGTCTCATAAATTTGACTTTATTTCTTGCAATTACACAATTTTCTTAGAATTGTGAGAAAAAAATTTACATTGCCTTTTTATTTTAATTTTTTTTAATTCCATGACGGAGACAGGCTTCAAAGCGACTTTGGAAACTTCATACAATACAAAACCAAAAAAATCAGAAGAAATCTAAACTAAAAATTCCGACCTCACAGTATTGATGTGCGATTGCTAAGGTAGGCTATCTTGAGTGGACATATTTATATTTCATAAGCGTATAAAACAGGAATCACCTTACCTAATTTCTGACCTGACCATTTGTCAGAAATATTGCAGCATCTCTTTGGAAATTAAATTGATGCAGTTTTAATGTTTAATTTTTCTCTGCCTCAGAGATGGAGTGAAATGTGAGGCATTAGCGGCAGCAGATGGCACCGGGGTGGCCGCACTAATGGAAGAGGCAAACCCTTTCGACATGCACCAATCTGGTAGAAACCCTGCATTAGAGTCCCAGGAGATGCTGTGATGATGCAGGGCAGGAAGAGGAGCTGAGGCAGGAGGTGGGAGGATCTGAAGAAGCATCAGGAGCAACAGATCGCACGTGTTTTCGAGTCAAACGCCACCTCGCTTTAGTAAATACATGCTAATTTCCCAGAAAATACTCAGATTTATTCTAATGTCTTGGAGGACACCGTGGTACATGAAGTCATTTGTACATATTCCGATAATTTTAGGTCTATAAACAAAAAGATAAAAAAATTTTGGTCTAGTTCTCATTGTGGCTCTCGGATAGACAACATATCGGATTCTCATCACATCAGCCATTACACATTTTAACATTTCATTAGAGGGCTGATTGCAGCCTGTCTATTGATTGGCATAAAATACAAATATTAATGGATAGGCCCAACTCTTTAATGGAGCAGTTTACCCACTAATAAGCATTTAGTCATCATTTAATCACCCCCATGTCATTTCAAACCTGTCTGTTTCTGACCATTTAAAGGGATAGTTCGCCTAAAAATGAAAATTTGCTGTCAATGTAATCAGCCCCAGGCCATCGGAAATGTGTGACTTTTTCTTAAATAGAACAGTGAAGAAGATTTTTAACTGAATCTGTGTTTCTTGGTTGATTCATAAAATGTAAGTCAGTGGCTTTCCGTTTTTCGAGAATAAAAAAAAAGCATATCAAGGAACACAGTATTATTAGTGTGGCTCCTTGCAATATATAAAGGGTCATATGGAGTAAACAACTGGTCTGTGCGAGAAACTGAACATTATTTACGACATTATCACCTGTTATCCAGAGCCTCAGGCAAACTGAGAAATCTGATTCTTTTCCACAAACTGGATCTTTGGACAGTTTGTTTCTATGAACTGATTCAATTCACTAGTTTGATTATTTAATCATTCTCTAAAAACAAGCCTTAATATTTTGTCAAAAAAAAAATCAATATAACACGAGTAGACGTTAGATATGGCTGTGATTCGGCTGTAGGTAATCACAGCGTGCCGATATACAGCCATATATAATGTCTACAAGTTTGATATTGCATTTATACAACAGTTTGACATCACATGTAAATACATAAGGAAAACAACAAGGGAGTGTCTTGAAAGAACTACTTCCTTCCGTCACGGATTCAAATCTCAGTTTGAAAGTTTGACAGCTGAGCTCAAGATCCGTTACTAATTCAAGAACTTTACTTAAGAACCAGTAACAAGGAATGTTGAGTTGCTCCATTAATCATTGTATTACTTCATTAATTATTGTATTGCTTGTATTGTATTTCTTATTGTATTACTGTATGAAAAGCTCACTTTTTAAGCTCACATACTATAGACAGTGTTGGGAAGGTTACTTTGGAAATGTAATAGGTTACAGATTACAAGTTACCCTGTTTAAAATGTAAAAGTAGTTTAACTTTTTCAATTACTTTATTAAAGTAATGTAACTAATTACTTTTGAGTACTTTTTGATTACTTTTCTAAATTTGTGAAAATTAAAGAATAATGAATAAAAGCATATACATCAACTCAAATACAGTTATCTAATAAGCATGTGACGTATTCTGTGTAATAAACTCCTGAAACATTGGTGGTTTTTTTAAACTGCTGTCTCTGTATATGATGATAGTTTTCTCAAAATAAGTAAAATGCACATGAAGTGACACAGAGCAGTTCTAGAAATTATGTTTATGTGCTCGTGTACTCCTATATTGAGGCAGCAGAGGTTGAAAACACTGCGAGCTTCAGTAGGCCTATGTGTAGTAAATGAAGCCATGTCTTTGCCATTAATTTACAGGAGGGGCAGACTGGGAAAAAAATTCAGACTGGAAAATTCAAACTCATACAAACTGTTATGTGGTGGTGCTTTAAATTACTGAATGTTAATTGTTCTATCTGAGATCGCAGGTGCAGTCATGAATGACATCATGGGAAACCCCGTATTTAAGCCGGTCCGGAATTGAGGCCCACTCTCTCGGTTCTCTCTGCTCTCGCGGCGCTCGCTGCTCTAGCTGTCTCCACCCTTTTGATCAGTGACAGCTGGGGTTTCTTGCCTCATGGCGAGTGGTCCACGATCTTCGCCTCGACTGTTCCAGATCATGGACTGAGTTGTTATTTGTTATTTTCAGGTAGTGGGTATTTTCTTTGATCACTTTTATTATTTATTTAACACAGCGTAGGAAAGCAGTGGCCCGGAAGACTCACTCTGTTTGTTGTTTTCTTCGGGAGCAGATAAGATCTCGCCTACAGAGTTAGATAGTCAGGTTTTCTGGTTTCCTTTTGCTGCCCTACCTGTACTATTAGTTTGATTTATTGTTTATTGTTGGTGCGCTCTCTCATTTGTTTCATTAAAAGAAACGATACACCTTGAAACCTCACCCAATCGTCATTTAATCGTCATTAGATAAAGGGCCGTAACATATTTGGGGGCTCGTCCGGGATTTAATTTTGTGTGGCTTTGTTTGATCTTTTGATCTGCTCACACTTTGTATTTGTTACTTGAGTAACTTCAGTAACTTTGTTGAATCACAGTCGATTGGTGTGTGTATACTTTCTCGTGTAGTGCTCGTTAAATTTTTTCCTTCTAATAACCAGACGTTATTTTTAATCATGTTTGAATTAGCGAACTTCATTGCGAAACCGACGCAAGCTGAGCTGTTTCAAATTAATAGAGTAGATCTTACGAAGATTGCTGCTTATTTTAAGGTCAATTTTCGTAAGACTTCAACTAAACAGGAGCTTCAGATTCTGCTTGTTGATTCATTGCATGAACAAGGCGTTTTTGGTGATGAGGAAAAGATGACGGATTATCCTGATGTTGAATTTGAAGGTAGTTCTGAAGATCTTGCGATGCAGATTAAAAAATTGCAGTTACAAGCTAAAGAGCACGATATAGTTTTGTTGAGAGAGAGAGAAGAGTGGGAGCGTGAGAGAGAGAGAACTAGAGATCGTGAGAGACATGAACTTGAACTGAAAAAGCTCGAAATGGAGCAAGCGTGCCGTCTAAAAGAGATTGAGTTAAACGCTCGTGAGAGGGGTTTATCTGACACTTCTGATTTTGACGTGAGTCGTAATATATGTATTGTTCCTCCTTTTCGAGAACAAGAAGTTGATAAATTTTTTGCTCTTTTTGAACGTGTCGCTGTCAATATGAAATGGCCGAAGACTTTTTGGGCCATGTTGTTACAGTGTGTTTTTGTGGGTAAAGCCCAGGAAGTTTTTTCCTCTTTATCAGTCGAAGACTCTCTTAATTATGAGCAAGTGAAGACATCCGTTCTCAGAGTGTATGAGCTAGTCCCCGAGGCTTATCGTCAGAAATTTCGTAATTTACGGAAAACTGATGAGGCTTACGTTGAGTTCGTTCGGGAGAAAGAATCACTGTTTGATCGTTGGTGTGCTTCCATGAAAGTGACTACTTTTGAAGAGCTTCGTGAACTGATTATTTTAGAGGAATTTAAAAACTGCTTACCAGAACGCGTTGTAATCTATCTTAATGAGCAAAAAGCTTCTAAATGTTCTGTTGCTGCGACATTGGCTGACGAATATGTGCTCACACATAGGAACGTGTTTAGTGTTGCACCGAAGTTTCCTTCAGCCAACAGCACTCGGTCTTCTCAGCGTAATTTTGAACGCCCCCTGCCTGTTGATAAAGCGGCGCTAAGTTCTGATAAGTCTGTGTTCTCACCCGTTTGTTTCTATTGTAAGAAACGCGGACACATTATTTCTGAGTGCAGTGTGCTCAAAAAGAAAAACCGTGTTCCTAAACCGGTAGGTTTATTGATGACGTCCATGCCACAAGTGGAAGGACTTGAGTTGTTGGCTTCGGAAGCTGACAGGTGTGAAAATGAGGGATATGTGCCATTTTTGATGGACGGATTTGTATCTTTGTCAGGTAGTGCTTCGCGCAAACCAGTCAAGATACTTCGTGATACAGGCGCTGCGCAGAGTTTTATTCTGGAAGGAATATTGCCGTTGTCTGATGAGAGCTCTGTTGGTTCAAGTGTCTTAGTACAAGGATTTGAGATGGGCTTCGTTAAGGTACCTTTGCACGAGATCGAAATTGAATCTTCCCTTGTGTCTGGCCACGTTGTTGTTGGAGTGCGACCATGTCTTCCCGTTCGAGATGTCACGTTTATCTTAGGGAATGACTTAGCGGGAGGAAAAGTTTTTGCTAGCCCTGAGGTAACTGATGATCCTTTATTGTATCTTACTGTTGCTGATGCCTTAGCTCAGGAATATCCTGAGGTTTTTCCCTCATGTGCTATTACTCGCGCTATGACTCAGAGACTAAAAGATAAAAACCTTATTGAATCAGAAAGTGAGTGTAATTTTGATTTGAGTGATACATTCTCTTCTAATTCTGATTTTTGTGAAGTGAAATGTTAAAATTTTGGTGACTGTTTAGATAGTGCCGTTAAAAAATTAGATGAACATTTTATGGGGCCTACTAAATTGTCTCTGTCTCGCGAGCAGCTTATGGTTGAACAGAGGAAAGATGAGAAATTGTCATCCCTTTTTGAAGCTTGCAGCAACGTTGTTCCTGCTGAGCAACTCGAACACATATCGCAAGGATACTTTGTAGAAGATGGAGTGTTGATGAGGAAGTGGAGACCACCTACTGCATCTGCTGATGATGAGTGGCAAATCGTCAAACAGATAATAGTTCCCTCATCGTACCGCTCTGAAATTTTGAGTCTTGCGCATGATAGCCCGTTTGCCGGTCACTTAGGAGTAAATAAAACGTACGATCGAATACTCCGAAATTTTTTCTGGCCTGGCCTGAAAACTGATGTAGTAAGTTATTGCAGAAGCTGTCATGTGTGCCAAATGACGGGAAAACCGAACCAGAATGTTTCACCTGCTCCGTTGTATCCTATTCCAGCTATCGGTGAACCATTTGAGCGTGTGATGATCGATTGTGTCGGTCCTTTGCCTCGCACGAAGTCGGGAAACCAATATCTGCTCACTATAATGTGCACGTCAACGCGTTTTCCAGAGGCTATTCCTCTGCGTAAAATCACTGCACCAGTGATTGTAAAATCACTTATAAAGTTCTTTTCACTGTTTGGACTTCCACGTACTATTCAGTCGGACCAAGGCACGAATTTTATGTCCCGTGTGTTCAGGCAAGCTTTAGCTCAGCTGCATATCAAACATTGCACCTCAAGTTGTTACCATCCAGAAAGTCAGGGAGTACTTGAGAGGTTCCACCAGACTTTAAAATCAATGCTGCGTGCGTTTTGCCTTGAGTTTCAAAAAGATTGGGACGAAGGAGTGCCTATGGTCATGTTCGCAGTGAGAGAAGTAGTGCAGGAGTCGTTAGGTTTTAGTCCGGCCGAGTTAGTGTTCGGGCATACTGTTCGTGGCCGACTGAAGCTGATTCGGGATCATTGGACTAGTGATATAACTCAAAATAACATATATTTTAGCATCGTGCATGCGAATTGGCCAAAGAGAATTTAGAGATTGCACAGCAACGAATGAAGAAGCATTTTGATCGTCGTGCTAAACTTCGTAGCTTTACTCCTGGTGACAAGGTGCTTGTGCTGATGCCAGTGCCTGGGTCTGCCTTGCAGGCTCGTTATTATGGTCCCTATCGAGTGAAAGAAAAGGTGAGTGAGCTTGATTATGAAAGTGAAAGTGAAGTGACATTCAGCCAAGTATGGTGACCCATACTCGGAATTTGTGCTCTGCGTTTAACCCATCCAAAGTGCACACACACAGAGCAGTGAACACACACACACACTGTGAGCACACACCCGGAGCAGTGGGCAGCCATTTATGCTGCGGCGCCCGGGGAGAAGTTGGGGGTTCGATGCCTTGCTCAAGGGCACCTAAGTCATGTTATTGAAGGTGGAGAGAGAACTGTACATGCACTCCCCCCACCCACAATTCCTGCCGGCCCGGGACTCGAACTCACAACCTTTCGATTGGGAGTCCGACTCTCTAACCATTAGGCCACGACTTCCCGACAATGTTACGACTTCCTGCTCATGTTATGTTATCTCGACGACAGACAGAAGAAAGAAAACTCGTCTCTGTCACATTAACATGCTCAAGCCGTACTTTGAGAGATCGCCAGATTTGTCTGGAAGAAAGTCGGCTGTGTTAACTGTCTCACCCACAGACTTTCCGGTGGCCGGAGGACAGGCGCTGTCCAGTGCTGATATACCTGACACCGAGGCGCTGTCCAGTCCTGAATCTTCGATTCACCCATTGTGTTCTGCTGTATCGGACAGCGGTGATGATTCTTCTTTCGAGGAGGATGTAGAGTTTCCTTCTACCGAACTGGTTGCGGGAAGATTGAAAAATTCTGAGATCATTCGAACCTTAGACTCGCACCTTTCTCATTTGACCGTTGCCGAACGAGCTGATGTGACTAATATTATTCAGACGTACAGTAATTTGTTCTCTGATATTCCATCTCGTACTTCATTAATAGAGCATGACATCGATATTGGTGACTCGTTGCCTATTAAACAGCACGCATATCGGGTAAGTCCTGAAAAGAGAATGTTGTTGCAAAATGAGGTGACCTTCATGCTTAAGAATGACATTGCAGAGCAAAGTTTTAGTCCTTGGAGCTCACCCTGTTTGCTCGTAAAAAAACCTGACAGTACATTTCGTTTTTGTACTGATTTTAGACGCGTTAATGCTGTGACCAAACCAGATAGTTATCCATTGCCTCGTATGGAAGATTGCGTGGATCATGTAGGTAATGCTGTGTTCGTTACGAAGATCGATCTGCTTAAAGGATACTGGCAGGTGCCGTTGTCAGATCGTGCGAAAGAAATCAGTGCGTTCGTAACACCAGATAATTTTCTCCATTATACCGTAATGGCTTTCGGTTTACGAAACGCACCGGCAACCTTTCAGAGACTGGTCAATCGCGTCCTCGAAGGCATGCATAACGTTGAAGCATATTTGGATGACTTGGTCCTTTACAGCGCGTCTTGGTCAGAACATGTGGAGCAACTCGACGCGCTTTTCAGTCGTTTGTCTCAAGCTAACCTTACGGTTAATTTAGCGAAGTGCGAATTCGGCTGAGCTACGGTCACTTATTTGGGAAAGATTGTTGGTGGCGGTCAGGTTCGACCCGTTGAGTCTAAGGTAGAGTCCATCACTCATTTTCCCGTGCCCAATACACGTTTGTGAGCTATTTTTGGGTATGGTTGGGTACTACAGAAATTTTTGTAAGAATTTTTCTGTAGTTGCTTCGCCCTTAACCGACCTTCTTAGTCCTAAGGTTCCATTTAAATGGTCTGAGATTTGTCAATCGAGTTTTGAGAGAATTAAAGCCCTTTTAGTTAATTCTCCTGTTTTGTCTGCTCCTGATTTTACTACTCCGTTTTCTCTTGCTGTTGATGCAAGTAACACTGGTGCTGGAGCTGTTCTCCTTCAATCAGATCACATTGGCGTCGAGCATCCTGTTTGCTATTTTTCACGTAAATTTAATAAACATCAATGACGTTACTCGACTATTGAGAAGGAGGCGCTCGCCCTTGTTCTTGCTATTCAACATTTTGACGTTTACGTTGGTTCTGTTTCATACCCCTTGACTGTTTACACGGATCACAATCCCTTGATTTTTATTGATCGGATGAAAAATAACAATCAACGTTTGATGCGTTGGAGTTTATTCCTACAGCCTTTTGAGCTTGACATTCGTCACATTCGGGGTAAGGATAACGTGGTTGCGGATGCTTTATCTCGCATCTAAATTAATTGCAGTCTCTGAGGTAAGATATATATTTTCACCCTACAATTAATTATTTAAGGGTGAGGGTGTTATGTGGTGGTGCTTTAAATTACTGAATGTTAATTGTTCTATCTGAGATCGCAGGTGCAGTCATGAATGACATCATGGGAAACCCCGTATTTAAGCTGGTCCGGAATTGAGGCCCACTCTCTCGGTTCTCTCTGCTCTCGCGGCGCTCGCTGCTCTAGCTGTCTCCACCCTTTTGATCAGTGACAGCTGGGGTTTCTTGCCTCATGGCGAGTGGTCCACGATCTTCGCCTCGACTGTTCCAGATCATGGACTGAGTTGTTATTTGTTATTTTCAAGTCAGGTAGTGGGTATTTTCTTTGATCACATTTATTATTTATTTAACACAGCGTAGGAAAGCAGTGGCCCGGAAGACTCACTCTGTTTGTTGTTTTCTTCGGGAGCAGATAAGATCTCGCCTACAGAGTTAGATAGTCAGGTTTTCTGTTTTCCTTTTGCTGCCCTACTTGTACTATTAGTTTGATTTATTGTTTATTGTTGGTGCGCTCTCTCATTTGTTTCATTAAAAGAAACGATACACCTTGAAACCTCACCCAATCGTCTGTGATTCTTAATATGTACGGTCCTTGTCTTACATGTGTTTTAACGAGCCAAATTAGATAAAGGGCCGTAACACAAACAAATTCACGGACAAAACTATTTTTTGTATGGACCTGACATAAAAAAGGTTTAAATCTTTAATTTGGGGACATGCTAAATAATTAAAGGTTATCTCCTGAACTGCACCTTCACTTCCATTTTTCTCTTCAGTCTCTTTATTTTGCCGTTATCCATCTTTCTCGTAATACTCAAGATTGAACAAAACTATACTTTACAATACAATACTCTACAATACTACAATATCTTTATAGAAAAATCCTAATACTGTACACGAGTCATGTTTTCCTTACAAAAATTGACCATGCTTTTTTTAGCCTATATACACTAACCTTTTTTTTTTTTTTTGCAAATGGATTTGTATTTATTTTTAAATAACTCAATTTGTAAAATCATTTTAAATTTTTGCACACAGTTTACCACAGTTAAACAATAGTAACTATTTTCTCTGGATTTATAGAAATATATTAAAACGTTAATTTTCGTAAGGGTTGTGTTGTCTGTCGTAGCTCCCCCTAAACCTATAAAAAAAATCTGATTGTTTTTCAGCTAAATTACTACTGTAACATTACAACAGATAACAATGATGTCCTTTATATAGTATTTTGAGTGATGACTGATGAGCAACGTGCTGCTGCTTGATTAATTAAATAAAAAAACAAAGAAAAAAAAGCATCTTTACAGATGAAACTGACCTGAAACCCTGAACAGGAGTTCTGCTTCTCTGCTCCAGCAGTCCACTCTCTCTCTCTCTCTCTCTCTCTCTCTCTCTGTCTCTCTCTCTCTCTCTCTCTGTCTCTCTCTCTCTCTCTCTCTCTCAGTCTCTCTCTCTCTCTCTCTCTGTCTCTCTCTCTCTCTTTCTCTCTCTCTCTCTCTCTGTCTCTCTCTCTCAGTCTCTCTCAGTCTCTCTCTCTCTTTCTCTGTCTCTCTCTGTCTCTCTCTGTCTCTCTCTCTCTCTCTCTGTCTCTCTCTCTCTCTCTCTCTCTCTCTCTCTCTCTCTCTCTCTCGCATTGATTACTCTGAGTCTGATCCAAACCGTTTGGCGGAGGCGCGGAGAGCGCGCGAGTCATGACTAACACTTCCTGATTTATTAGAGATTTAATTATCAAACGGCGGATTCGCAAATGATCGCTTTAGTACATTCGGCAGGCAATTATACAATAATGATATTAAAATAGCGGGCAAAATCGGCTGGCAGGCCACCGGGAATTGTCCCGGTTCTCCCGGTGTCCAGTCCGCGCCTGATTTCCACAGACACGCAGAACGTACAGGAGTCATATATTGCATTTTTGGGGCTTTATATTCACAGACACTAGTCCATGTCATGTTTTGATTCAAGTGTACTGACCTACTTTTGATTTAGTCATCCAAAATGTGGCATATTCCGTCCGTGTTAGGCATTTCGTTTTTATGACTGGATTCTATGAACCAGACTGTGTTTCCGCATCCCGGAAATGATTAGGGCGGTATGTCTCAGAATAGTCAGTGCAATTTGGGAAAGAAATCAGTTAAATCTGTATGTGGATGTGTGTAAATATTCAAATGTAATCCTCTTTGTAATCGTTAAAAATTTCATAAGTAACTGTAATTTAATTACTCATTTTTTCTTAGTAACTAACTAATTACAGTTACATTAATTTTGTAATTAAATTACGTAACGCCGTTACATGTAACTAGTTACTCCCCAACACTGACTATAGAGTATGATGGGAGATGGACTGTGCGAGTTTGATTACCTGCATTACCTGATACAGCACCCATTCTTCAGCTCAATCTCATATTCACAATACAACATTAGTTTGAATGTCCACCGAGGAAAGCGTTATCTTTGTCGTACTGTCGTTTCATCTATTAAGGGTGATTTTTGACGACAGCGCTGCACTGCATTTGTTAACTGCACCTTAAAAGCTGTTGTTGAGAGTAAAAATAACTTCCTTGTTTACAACCCTGTTTCAGTCTCTTTCAATATAAACGTCTTACTGCAGACTCACTCTCTTGTCGCCATCTAATGGTGGAATAATGTCACTAAAATCACTCACACACACTTTTTCTCAATACTAAATACTAATATTTTTATAAAATATTATTTATTGAATAATATTATTTAATAAACAACAACAGCCATCATAAAAGTTAAAAAAGGCTATTCAGTCAAAAGTACAAAGGCAGCGCTCTAATAAAGAGCACTGAAATTATATAAAATATAACGTGATGAGATTTTGCTTTCATCTAAAACTATTTGTTCTGGAACAAATCATAGATTAATGAGACCAAATGATGTAAAGATGTACAATGTTATCACTTAATTAATGTCAGACATTTTTAAAGACCAAGCAGAGAGAGTGGTGATGGAGAAACTTTCAAACATTTGGTATCTTTGACAGGACATCAAGACTTAAAACTGTGACATGTACATTCTCAGAGAAAATCACTAAAATATAATGTCCTCTACAGAAACAAAAACTCCATAGCTGGGTCTCAGGAGGATAGTATAGTGAGACTTAAAAATGTGATACTTTAGCTCAGTCACAGTACTTTTTTGTGAATCCAGCAAATATGCCTTCAGAATGGGAAATTGTGACACGAAATGATGTGATTTGCTCATTGAGAACATTAGAAGGGCCTGTGAGAAGAGTGAGAAGAGACATGAGTCACGGGCAGATGGGAGATCTGTGTGTGTGTGTGTGTGTGTGGGGGGGGGTGGCAGAGCGACCAGGCGGACATGCTAATTAGTTCATGACACACTTCACCCCTCTGTGCAAGTGAATATTATCATGTGAAGCCCAGAGAAAACAGAACAACTGATAACACACACATTCCAGCACAAAACAGACTATCACTGCCTTCAACACACACACACACACACACACACACACACACACACACACACACACAAACACGCATAGACTCAAACGTATCGAAAACATGCAATTTGATGCAGATGCTGATATTTATATGATGAAATTTTGATGCTTGTGATGCAAATCATTGAGATCTTTATAGCAGTAGAGCAGATACTGACATAAAATGATATAAATATCAGTCGTAGCTCTATATCTCCAGTAATATGTCTCAGTAAGATGAGATTGATCCAAACATATAATGCAGTGTAATCCAGTGCTGATTGAGAGATGAAGAAATAAAGGAGAGATGTTCTGGAGGCTTGTGAAGATCATTCCTCCGCTGAGGAACAGTGAAAGTAAAGCTTCTGGAAACAAACGCTCCTCAAAAGATCCTGAGGATCAGATTTGAGACTCTCAGTCCAGGAAGAGTTCATCTGGAGATATTACTGACCTTATTCTGACCTTTACTTGATCAAAATCACTCACGATCTGACAGCAGAAAGACTTGTGAAGTACAATTACACTAAAAGACCTGGAGGAGATTGTGTTTTAATAATGTTGATCATTTAGAGAGCTCAAGGATATGTTTCCAATCATAGCATTGTCTTTGACGAGGATTTAACAGCGGGCAGGAAAACCCATCATGAGTCGGTGAAGATCTCAGTGTGAGTGTGTGAGGACATTCAATCACACATTAGACACTTTATTACAAACACTTTATTACATATGGGAACGAGCTATTGCTCTTATATGCTTATATTTCTGATATATGCTTCTTCAAATAATCAGGAGACCGAATGGAGTTCTCAGAATTAAAGGGTTAGTTCAGCCCAGTTATTTTCACTGAGATACAAGTCACAGAGCAAAAAATAATTAATGGTCCTAAAACATGATTTAAAATCATATTTAACGTCATTATAAAAACAGAAAAAATAAAAGAGAAAAATGATGGATAATATAAATAAATAAATAATATATATATAGGTTAAACTAATTGAAAACAAGAAAAGTTGCCTTGGCAGCTAGCTGAAAAAAAATGTATAAAGTTTTTTTTATTTAAGTTTAAGAATTAAGTCATTCACAAATGTCTTTATAGTTTTACAGTAGGCTGATAACTATTACAACCCATGTTTCTGCCAAAAATAAATATCCTGCTATTTTAAGACCCTCAGTGAAATCTTAACAGCTGTCAAATTAGTTGCAGAAAGTTTCACTCCACAAGCTTACTTACATCATGAAATCATTTGCACTCACATCAGTATATCTTCATATTGATTTATTAGGTCATTATGTGTAATAAGCAAGATACAGTCAGTGGTGGTCTGGGTTTATTTACTGATATTGACTGTCTGACTGTGAACTGGAAGTGAATAGCACACAGGCTTAACCAAACCCTCTGAATAATAGACTCACTGTCATTCATTTTCTGAGTGTTAACACACCTGTGGATGGTTCAGACATGAGCACAGAACTAATTTCCTTGAAGTTTTGCCACTAAAACACATCCTACCAGTGTGAATGTGTTTTATGTTCATCTATCACCTCCACCAGAACAAAACTACTAAAATCCATAGTGCATCTCATTGATAAATATATTTGTTTATGCACTGTAAAAATAAATGAATAAATGAGTTGCTGCCTTACATTTTAAGTATAATCAACTTAGCTGTTTAAGTCATTTTAACTTAAATTACATTAATCTGACTTTAAAAAGTGAGTTGAATTGTACAACATGTAAATTAGAGTTGAAAACTGCTTAACTTGTTTTGACGAGGTAATGTAAAAACACATGTTGTCATCATTTCAAGGACTTTTCTCGTTTTTCACAGTGTGTCAGTTTGCTCATTCAAATAAATTACAATGACATATAGCCATAAACTACATTATACTGATCCTCTATGTAATAAACATGACATATAAGTATAAATAATCTTGCGTGTGAGTATATGCATTACAGTACGACGATCTTGGGGAAAATTAGGAAATGTCAAAAAGCAAAAAAAAAAAAAAAACAGCAAAGTTTATTTAATTAAAATCATATTTCATTTCATAATAAGCAGAAAAATAAATATAATAAAATCTTCAATATATATATATATATATAATTTAGCTGATGGATTACATATTTGTTTTTGTTTTATAGTTATGCAAATTTGGTGGGAAAAATAAGTCAACAATAAGTCATAAGTATACAAAAAAAAATTGTTATGGCCAAAAACATCCATACATTTCTTAACGCAAAATGTATTTCTTATTTTTTTCCTTTTTATTTTGAAGTGAAATATGCCCCTGATGTGATCTTATCAGTTTTCATGTGATTTTTCATTGTTTACACTGATTTTCCAGGGCTGTCGCTAACGATTATTTTGGTAATCGAATACTTGGTCGATTATTCTGCCGATTAATCGAGTACTCGTCTAATCGTAAATACATTTTTTGGTTGGGGTAATTAAAATAGCTACCTAAAGAAAAGAACACAGTGTATACTATAATATAAACAAGTGTCAAATAAATTAAGATTACATTAAAACGGTAAATATTAATGTCGAACTGCTGTTTTTCACTCATCCTACGAACACATGGTTGGACTGTCCAGGGTTCTCGGAGCGGTTTTCCCCGGCTTTCTCCACATGCTCTGGGAAATGTGGCTGGATGCAGGAGTTGACGGCTTCGGACAGGTCCCCGGGCAGAGACCACATCTTCTTTGCGTGTTCGGCCACGGTGTCTTTATTCAGCTGAACACAGAAGGGAAGAAATGAGACCAGCACTCAACATGATATAAGACGAATCTCACAACAACAGCGTAGTACCACAGTGTCCCTATAATACTATTATTATTAACAGATGTCCTTTAAAAGCGGTTCAGGGAATCTATGCAGTTGCTAGAGTGTTTCTAGTAGTTGGAGGCGGGTTCTTATTTTATTCAAACATTTATATTATGTAATCATTTTCACATCCTCTTGTTGTTTCTTCTGTTGAAAACGCCATTGAGTTACATGGAAGCAACTGTTTGGTTACCTGCTTTCTTCATTTTGGGTTTAGAACAACATGAGGGATTGTGTAAACGATGACACAATTTTCATTTTTGGGTGAATTTTCCCAAAGTCTGACCACTTAAGTAACAAAATGTTCCTAAATACCTGCATTTGTATAGAAATGTTGAAAAGAAAAGCATTGAAATCAAAATTTTATTTTGAACTTACATATTTATGATTTGATTGATTATTAAAAGTGTTTGTATTTTGATCGTTTTGTTTTTAAATGATTTATAAATTAAATTAATTTGACAGTTTCATAATAATTGTTTTTATTTTAAAATTACTAATTTATTTAAATTTTATATTTTACGATTCAATTAATTATTAGCGTTTCATCAGCTTAATAAAACAAAAATATTTCAAAACATTTAATTATTATTTATATTTTATATTATTTATTTATTTATTATTTTCATAAATTTATTTACATTATTAATTCATTATTTGAAAGTGTTTTATTTTAATAGTTTTTGCTTCAAAATGTATATTTTACACTTTATAAATCGTTTTTTGTTTTTTAATTGTTTTTACTCTTTTTTTATTATTAATTTATTTTCATTTCACATATCAACTCAGCGAAATGGAAATAGAAATCTTTTGCAACCTTATACATGTTTACACTTTTGATCAAATTAATGCATCCTTGTTGAATAATATTAATATTTACTATCATAACATCAACATGAAGATTAATTGACAGAGATGTCAGTAAAAATGAGCTACATATGATTCAGTCGCTGAATTAGTCATTGGATCCTCGTTCGGTTATTACAGTTGTCACAACATTATTAAATTAAAAAATGCCCTTCCTGAAGTGAAAAGGCCAATTCTGACTTAATGAAACGGCATTCCTAATGCGTTAAACTTTCATAACCTGATGCATTTCTGAATGAAACGTAATATTCAGTGGGAATATGGAGAGAAAGTTATTTTGATGTTTTTAATAAAGACTGGTTATGATGAAATCCTCTTTATGTAATCATAATAAAATTTTATTAAAAAACCAAGCTTTTAATACAGTAATACAATATATATATATATATATATATATATATATATATATATATATATATTTTTTTTTTTTTTTTTAATGAAGTCACTTCTGCTCATCAAGCCTGCATTTATTTGATTAAAAATAAAGTAAAAACAGTAATATTATGAAATTATGTTTTTTATGTGAATAAATTGTAAAAAATAATTGATTGCTCTCATCAAAGCTGAATGTTCGGCATCATTATAAATGTTTAAATTTAAATTCTTTAACATTTTTCCTATTAGTTCATGATTAAATTTTATTAAATTTTATTAAATTAATTTAAAATGTTTGTGATTTAATTAATTTTAAGGTTTTCATAAACTTTATGAAACATTTTGTAATATTATAAAATGCCTTTACTGTCAGTTTTGATTAATTTATCATTACTGAATAAAATATTATTTCTTAGAAATTAATTATTTATTTTAATTTGACATTTTATTATTATTTTTATATCATTTTTATTATTTGTATGATTTAATTAATGCTTAGTTATGGTTTTATTTAAATTTATTTTTAGTATTTTTTATTTTTAAATAATTCATTTATTTATCATTTTCATGATTTAATTCACTACTACCTTTTCATAAAAAAATCATTTTTTTTTTTTGGAGTTTTGATCAATTTAATGCATCTTTGCTGAATAAAATAAAACATTTGAATGGCTGTGTATAATATGCACTGTTAAATCATTCACAATCAGACAGGAGTGTGTTGTAGGACAGAAAACAGGGTCAGTGTGTACCTGACTGATCAGTTCTCTGATGCTGGCCAGTGTAGCCGCCTGTTTCTTCTTCAGACTCTGTTCCTGCGGTGAAGCATCAGCGCTGCTCTTATCTGCCGACTGAGAGAGTGTGATATTACATGCATTATCAGCACACACACACACACACACACATCTGCAAACATCACATGGTCATACGATTGTGCACATCTTCAAGTCATGTGCACTCACATACATGATCTCAAGTGCAGCGTTAATATATGCATGCATTAATATGTTAATATTGGCAAGCAACAGTGTTCAACAGAACGTGTTGCATTGCTCTCCAGGACATGTGCATGAACATGTGAGTGTCAGTGAGACAAAGAGAGTCCATGTACAGCTATTGTTCACGCATCACGTTGAGCTGAGAGACTCGACCCTCATCATTCAGTTCTCAAGCTCAATTACTGTGGAAAAGATAAACTTCGGTGACCTTTAACTTGACCTTGAGGTGGTTTGTGCACAAACCAAAGCTCCTTCATAGACTATGAATCTGTTGCAATACATGATTTCTAAGAAAACATCATAAATTATTGCACAAGAAGAAGAAATAAAAGCACATGAAACTCAACTTACAACTGGTTCTTATAGATCAGGGATTCCCAAACGTTTTGTCCCCATTGACCTAAAATATTCACTTGAAGTCGCCCTGAGATCCTAAGTTAATATTTCAGTAACTTATTCACATGTTGTCGGTTTTATGATGGTCACACAACATGCAGGTAAATAAAAAAAATCATTCAATCAAACAAATAAAATAGTATATTTTTAGAAAGTGTTTTATTTGTATGATATGTTTATCATTTTTTTTTTTTTTTTTTTTGATTGTTTTTATTTGAAAATTGTTTATATATTTTCATTTTACACGTTTATGATTTAACTAATTATAAGCAAGTGTTTTTTACATTTTTTTAATTGGAAAAGTATATATTTATTTAAAAAATTCATAAAATTCATTTTTGATTTAATTCATTGTTAGTAATGTCTTTTTATTTTGATAATTTTTTTTATTACAAAAATGTATTTATTTTATTATTAATACGTGTATTATTTTTATTGTTTTTCATTATTTATATTAATTTTAAATTTTATAATTTAATAAAATATTTATTAAGTATATTATTCACATATACGCATTATTATTCACACAGCGTTCACATAAACTCACGTAGAGTATATCCAGAGTCTCTGGCTTTTTTAATGCATCTTTAAAAACTTTCTGTGATCTAAACTTGAATGGCATTCTGTTCTTGCAGAGGAGATGTGGAAATAATGGACAGTGAAAGAAATAGAGAAGTGGATGAATTTGGATGAGCTGCATGTGAATAAAGAGAGAGAGAGAGAGAGAGAGAGAGAGAGAGAGAGTGCACATGTTAGACTGTGTTTGTCTTTGTGTCCAACCGTTGTCATGGTTACAGCTCTCGTCTCAATTGCACTTCTCATTCAAAAGCTGTCTATCTATTTTTCCTTTTGTGCTCTTCACGCTCAATCTCTCGATCTGTGCTCATGTGGTGTTTTACCTGAGTGCTATCATTGTCAAGCTGCTCCGTACTTTTGGATTTCTTCATTCTGAAACAGAGAAACATAAGGATTGGTGTGTTAAAACAAGAGTAATCAAGTTCAATGGAACATAAAAGAGGTTTAATAAAGCTACAGTTTAATATTTTTTAAATACTTTAATATAATAGAAGATCATATGACACTAAAGACTGGAGTAATGATGCTGAAAAAAGCTTTTGTTAAAATTATTTATTGATGGTCATTTGAAATTTATTAGTGACTTATTTTGACTGATTTAATTTGACGTATTTATGGTTTAATTTATTATTACTAAGTGTTTAATTCAGATTAATTTAAAATTATTTATTTATATTTACATTTTAATTTATTTACATTTATGTTTACAATTTACATTTAAATTTAAATTATATATTTTAAATCTTACATTTTAAATAAATCCAAATAAATGCATCTTGGGTGAACAAAAGATATTAATTTTAATTTGACGTATTTATGACTTATTTTTTTTTTTAGTAATTTCATTTTGATCAATTTAAAATTATTTTATTTTTACATTTTTATGTAAAATTCAAAAACATAAAAGAAAATCTTACTTGTCTTTCTTCTTGGACTCACTAAAAAAAGAAAAGAAAAAAAAACAGATTGTGAGATGTGATGAGAGATATCATGAATATTATGTACCTTTTATGTTATCTAGTTGTGGATTTCAATAGTAATGGCAGATGTTCTCATACAGCAGTCATTCCTCACACAAGCTGTTTTATTTCATTATGGGGTTGAGCTCATGGGGTCCCACTCATGCTCACGGTGCTCATTTACTCTGAACAAAAATAATTAACAAACAAACCGTGCTTCACGTAGAAAAGGTCACTGGCTCCTGGTTTTGTTAGACATGAAACCTCATTATAAATCTAAAGACAAAACCCACTCACACACTTCAGCTCTCTGATGCATTAGCTTAAAGCTGCACTCACTGATTCATTTCACGCTCGTTCTTTCTTGCATTTTCTTGTGTATTTCTCTCATCCCAAAGTTCAAGAACTGAAACACACACACACACACACACACACACACACACACACACACACACACACACCTGTTGAGTGCCTTGACCTCACTGCAGTGCTTCTCTGTGGCCATTTCCAGGAGTTTGGTCAAACGCTGTAACACAGGAAGTTCAGGAGAGAACACAGGAAGTGTCACTTACACATATCAGAACAGAACGCACCAGCTGGCCCTGGCTCCGAGATTTGCTCCACACAGAGGAAATGAATACAAGCACTTCCTGCGACTTCCAAGAAAGAAATATCCAGCACCTGCTTTCTGGTATAGCAGGTAAAAATGATGCATCTGATCACTTCATGTTCAAATCATTCATGTTTTTAGAGTGTTGCTGTGTGGTTGCTAGGTTGTGTCTTAAGTTGTTTGAATGGTTTTCAAGTGTTGTTATGCAACATTGTTTCATATTCTTCACAAACATTTGCAAATGATACATTTTCGTGACGATGCAGCAGTGGCCAGAACATAATGGCAGTCCTCATTGTCGAGCCCTGAGGAATCTTTTGTGTTTTCTCGGAGCCCGAGTACAGATCCATTCAGAGGTGACTCTGGTCAATATGAGTGTAAGAGGATGTGACGGGTCCGGTCAGGTTTACTCTTCCAGTACGGGACATGATTGACCCCTGATCTTTGCAGATCAACTAGAGCAGCAGAGTGCTGATGGGTAATCAATACCTGAGAGAGTCCTGGCTCACGGCCAGCTGGACAGTGCAGGACTGAGAAGATGTTCGGCTCATTGAAACGCTCAGTATGGCCAAAATCAAACAAGAATTAGTAAAATAAAAAAAATTAAAAATAAAAAAAAAGTAAAAATTTAAATAAAATAAAATAAAAATGAAATGCTAAGTATAGGTGAAACAAAAAATAATTCACATAATAATAATAATAATAATAATAATAATAATCTAATTGCAATTCTTAGAACAAGAATTCACTAAAAAAATGTAAATAAAAGAATAAAAATAATTGGCTAATTAAAATGCTGAAAACTAAATGGCTGATTTTTTTATATTTATTAACAAAACAACAGTAATAATGATGATTACTGGTATTATTATTGTTGTTTATATAATATAATGTAAAACAAAAACTCTGATCACTGTGTGATTATTATGTTAGTTTGGCATAAGCCAGTTAAAACCCTTCCTGTCAATCATGTTTTGATGAGAGAGACGTTCATGTGCTTTTTTATAATGTTTTCTAGCAGATTTATTTGTGATGTGGATGATTTCTGAAACAAAATCAGCAGATTTCTTTGATTCTACACTCTCTCTGATGAGGTCACAGTCTCACAATGCGGCTACATTAGCTACACTGTACAGTAATAATGTGTGTGTCTTTACCTCAGTGTTGTTCTGTTCTTTCTTCTTCTTGATTTGATCGTGTTGCTCCACCAGCAGAACCCTGAGCTCCGACTTCAGCTTCTGCTTGAGTTCATTCACCTGGTCACCGGGATCATCTCCAGACCTGGACAATCACACGGGAACAAACACAATCACTTAACCAGAGAGCAACACACAACATACTCCTCATGGGACAACAACACAAAACATTACAGTTTAACGGAAGTGAGAGCCAAACGTGGATGCACACCAGACTTCTTTACTAGTTTATTGAAGACCACCACTGATCAAGGACAGAACCTATGGATGTCCAAACCTGACAAAATTAGAAATAAATAAATACATAAATATACAAAGAAATGTAAACAAGGAAAACTAAATAAATAAAATGTATTGATAAATATACAAAGAAAAAATATATAATTATTTATACATTCATTTTCTTATGTATATTTCATTTTTTCCACATTTATTTATTTCCACTGTATTTATTTCCCCATTTATGTGGAAATAAATAAAAGTGGAGATAAATAAATGTATTATATAAATAAAATAAAAATAAATAAATTTGGGAAAAAAATAAAATATACATAAGGAAATAAAAGTATAAATATTTTTTTATTTTCTTTGTATATTTATATTATTTATTTTTTAACTTTTCTTTTTATATTTATTTATCTTATTTATATACTTCACATTTTTTCAGGTTTGGAATTCCATAAGAAAGAGCCAATCACAAGTATGTACATTGTTTACTAAAACCAAAATTGTTTAAAAATAGTTTTCTTTTTATTGAAATAAAGCTGAAATGAAAAGTATGTATAAGATGAAAAACAACAACAACAACAACAAAAAAATTAAAACAAGAAATTTTGCTTTGATAAGTAAAACTACTCAAATGTGTAAAAAAAATAAAATAAAAAAATGACAAACGTACATAAAATTATGAACACTTCAACTTAAATAGAAAAATAATTTTAATGGAAGATATATCATCTGAAAAAGTCTTATCTTGAGCAGTTTTGCTTCTCAGTAGAGAGAAAATAAATAAATAAATAAATAAACCTAAAATTGAAATAAAAAAATAATTTAAAGGAATTAACTAAATTGGAAAAATATACGGAATTTGAAAATACTGCAATAGTATAGAATAACATTCCCTATGAGAGAGCGTGTTCACTCTGTATTTACTTCTTGCCTGTGCTCTTCTTCTTCAAAGCTTTGAACTGGTCGCTGTATTTCTGAATCAGTTCTTCTCGTTTCTTCTGAAACTTCTTCTCCGTGTCTTTCAGCTCTTTGTCCTGTTTCTTGGCGACTTTCAGGAAGTTCTTGTGCTGCTGCAGTTCTTCACAGGTCACAGTGGTGGGATCTGAAAATAACCCCAGTGAACATGTATACAACCAATAACAAATGTTAATCAGGCGAAATTCTCATTATGACAGAATTTATTTATTTATTATTGTAAACACCATGCCAGCTTATCTGGCTTTTTTATAGTAAAAGTCAATGCTTGAGAAAAAAAAAAGAAGAAATTAAATATGAAAAAAGAAAAAAAGGACTGTTTAAAAATGAACAAAAAATGGATTATTAAAATAAATATTATGTTTAATAATTATACATTTATTATTTTTTAGTTTAGTGGTAGTGACACTGCATTTTGGTGGTTACTACAGTAATATCCAAACTATCCCCCTAGTTAAGGCCCTTTCACACCGGATGTGTAACGAAAAAGCGAATAGTTCGCGTGCGAATAGCTTGCGTCAAAACCATTCACATCAGCCGCGACGTGAATTTGCGATGTCTGTGACGTTCAGAGAGCTTCAACATTCCAAAACTTTCGCGCCGACAGTTGAGAAAATGGACACTTCAACATCATCATCCAGTGAAGACGAGCTTTTCATTTTCTTTAAAAGACAGAAAAGAAGGTTTTGGGTGCACCCAGTCCTAAAGAACAGAGAGTCTGAAGGGGAGTATGCCAATCATGTACAGGAGCTAAAACTTTATCATGGCCGGTTCCGCACTTACTTTCGGATGTCTGTGGGACAATTCGAGGAGCTCCTTCAGATAGTGGCACTGCATCTGACAGGAGACAAACCACAAACTTCAGGGAACCAATTGATCCGGAGCAGCGTCTGGCAGTCTGCTTAAGGTGAGCTGTCCTCTTAAAAACATCAGCCCATAGAACACACACACAAGTAATCAGAAGATCCGTCATTTTTGCTGTGACGTCACCTTTGTTTCCTTGTATGTGATTGGCTGAAGCCTTTTTGTCGCCTCAAAAGTAAAAAAAAATCGACATCGAAGCGAAAAAAATAAAAGTCGTTTTTTCGCCTCAGCACATTCACGTTCGGTGTGAAAGCACTCATTACACAAACAGCTGATCAAAAAATAAAACCATCGCGCGTCAAAATCGCGTCCAGTGTGAAAGGACCTTAATGGGACAAGCAATGTAGCGAGTCAGTGTGATGACTTTACAATGTATCATTTAAATGGAGTCATGTGACACATGCAGGTCACCTGATGGATCAGACGGGGTCTCCGTGACCACAGCATCCACAGCTGCAGCAGGTTCTAGATTTTCTTCTGGTTTTGGTTCAGTGTTTTCCTCTGGTTTGGGCTCAGGTTCTGGTTTTTCTTCTGGTTTGGGCTCAGGTTCTGGTTTGGCTGGTTCTGGTTTTTCTTCTGGTTTGGGCTCAGGTTCTGGTTTGGCTGGTTCTGGTTTTTCCTCTGGTTTGGATGGTTCTGGAGCTGGAGTCTGTTTGGCTGGAGGTGCAGCGTCGCCCTCTGCTGGAGCTTCTTCTGCAGCCTTCGTTTCTTAAAATACAGATAATAATTATAGAATAGAAATTATCATTCATTTATTCATTTACACATTATAGACTGTTTCCAAGCAGTCAAAGTCTTACTGGTGCAAAATCCATCAATCATGAAACAATTTCGATGAATTTGAATATATTTTATTTCAGGTGTATTCTACAGAAGACAAGTGTTGTTATTCAGCTCAATTAAAAATAACAATGATTAAAAATGGCCAAAAATGACTAAAAAGTGAAAAATGTAAAAATAAAAGCTAATTCAAAATATTAATAAAACTATAATAGCATAAAAATAATACTAACATAACAGGATTATTAATACACTATAGCCAAAACTAAATTAAAAATGAATTAAAAATACTTATACATAAAACACACACACACGCATCACAAAAACTATATGAAATAAAATAAGTTTAAGCACTAAAATTACTTACACATAAAACAATTTTTTTTACAATTATTATATACAAATACTTTGATCTCATACAGTCTTATCAGTGCAGTTAAATCGATTTTTTGATATTTATTAGTTTGTTATTAGATGGTGTTTGTAGGCGATGTCCATCACATGTGTGTTATTCACCTGCAGGTGTGACCCCCGTCTGGGCTCCGTCAGCGACAGGTAACTCATATTCACACACGTATGTTGAACTCTGTACAGAGATTACAGTGAGATTCATAAAAGCGCTAAATCACACAGTTACCGTATGCATGAGCCTCACACTAAGCAGAGGACGTTTCGTATATTTGGTTTATTTTGAAATAATGATTGTACATTATCACACTTATTACAAGGCTACTTATCAAATAAGTAAATAAGTGTGCGTGAAATATTAGATTTGAATTTAAACAAGATGTATGAAACTTGCACATCTATGAATGAACAGCAGTTATATGGTTCAGAAGTTGTTATCAGTGTTGTTTTAATATATTTTGTTATATATATTATATGTGTGTGTGTGTGTATATATATATATATATATAGAGAGAGAGAGATAGCAGTAGTAATTTTGTTTTGCGTTTTTATAATTTCTTTTAGTTAAAAAAAATTATATATATTTTGTCTATAATTCTATATATTTCTATACATTGTATTTCTGCTTCAGCATATTAATTTAACATTGAATGAAATGAAAATTGTTTCCTTGACCACTAGTTCAAATAAAATATGTTTTTTAAATATATTTCATTTTATTTTAATTTTAAATAATGAACGTTGTTTTTATCGTTTAGTTTTAATTTAATTTAATTTAATTATTTTAGCATCTTTTGAATTAGTTTGTGTTTTTATATTTAGTTTTCATTTTAAATTTAAAGTTTTAGTAAGTTTGTATCGTGTTTTTATAATTTTTTTTTCAGTTTTGGTTTTTAGTACATCAAATCAAACTAAATAAAAAAAATTGCCTTGTCATCTAGTTTAAATAAAATATTTTTTTTTTTTTTTAAGTTAATGTTTATATATATATATATATATATATATATATATATATATATATTTTTTTTTTTTTTATGGTTTTAATTTTAGTTAACTATAATAACCCTGGTATTAAAAAATGCAGTGGTTTATCTATATTCTCATTTCTATTCTCGGTCAATTTACTTCTCTTTTATAAGAGACCCTGCATGTTTTTAGACTGCAGGTCAATCTAAAGAAACTAATGTCTGTCAAGAGAACATGCATCTCTCATTATCTGTGCATTTAACTCTACCTCAGTCTTCGGCGGCTTTGATGTCTTCACTGGATTGAAAAGGGCATCTGAGAAATCTAACAGAAAAACAATCATTGAGTGGTTGTTCGATGTCGCATTCAGTAAAGCAGGTTACTGTAGGCTTGTAGGTCAGTACCAGCGAATGCAGCGGGGATGTAGTCCTTCACCTCGATGTGCACGAACACAGACGGCAGCGTGAGCGGCATGTTGCTCTCGGTGCGCAGACCGATGTGCTGGAAACCTGCAAACCATCACAGCATTTGACAAACTTCTTAAACTGTATTACATTACTCAAAGGCCATTTAAATAGAGTGCACTTGCATCATCATGTTTCTGTGCACTTCTTAAAAATGCACTGTGTCATGCTTTAAATAAATATATGTATGTTGATGTATTGACTAACATACTAAAGCACATGTAAAATAATTTATTTTCATTTCAACTGAAGAGTGTCGTCCAAAAGTACACTTGTTAATGTCTTTTAGAAGTACTACATTTCAATGCACTTGCTGGTACAGTTTAGTATACTCCAGTACAAACTGGTTAAAAGATTGTCTGTAACACATTTGGTGCTGGTCAATACATGATAAACAATTATTTACTTGACAGAAATATTTCCTTGCTTCCGAGAGCCTGAAATGTAAGTGTGACAATTAACATACAATGCATAATTAATAAACTCTGTGTGATTAAATATATGTAAATGAAGATTAAAGTAGATGTATATGTATTTAAAAATCATGTTTATTACTACTGTGCACTTCAGACAAAGTTTATTTATTTATTTTTTAAATTGGAGTGTATTGAATTTGGCAAAAGTAAAATAAAATAAAATAAAATAAAAATGTTTATAGTGTTGTATACTACACTGGTAAATTGATTTTAACACATTAAAATGTATTATATATTAAGACCCATTAAAATCGTTATAACAAAACTGATTTAAATTCAAGACTAGCTATTCAAAGACTACTTATTAGGTAGGTCAATTGGTTAATGTAATTAACGCATTAATAAATATTAACTAACAATGTGCAATACATTTTTATACCATTTATTAATCTTTGTTTGCATTAATAAAAAAAATGCAACTGTTCATTGTTAGCTCAGGTATATTAATTAATAATAACAGATAAAACTTTAGATTTTTTTATAATGTATTTGTAAATGTTAAAATGAATATAAACTGAGATTAATTAATAATTTGCAAGTATTTGTCAATGCTGGTTTATGTTCACTAATGTAGTTAACTAATGTTTTACAAATTTAACCTTATTGTAAAATGTTACCAAAAAAGACGATTATATATCGTGACCCTGGAGCACAAAACCAGACATAAGGGTACATTTTTCGAAATTGAGATTTATATATCATCTGAAAGCTGAATAAATAATTGTTCCATAGATATGGTTTGTTAGGAGGACAATATCTGTCTGAGATCCAACTATTTGAAAATCTGGAATCTGAGGGAGCAAAAAAAATATCTAAATATTGAGAAAATCATCTTTAAAGTTGTTCAAATATGAATATAAAGCATATTACAAATTAAAAATTTAGTTTTGATATATTTACGGTAGGAAATTTACAAAATATCTTCATGGAACAAGATCTTTACGGAATATCCAAAATATATTAAAAAGTCATTCATGAAAAAATGACGTGGAGACAAACATATCTCAGCACCCAACAAATAAGAAAGGTCCTGTGAGAGCTGAATCCAAAAAGGAGAGCGAGGGGCACTCCCCCCCCCCAAAAAAGCTAAAAAATTTGCCTAAAGATCCTTGCGAACAGAGAACACACGTAGGAGAAGATGTCAGATTCATATGATAACGTTTCAGTGGGGTCAAGTAAACCCTATGCAGCAATTTCCAATGAATCATTTGGTGGTTTGGGTTTTTAGAAGACAGTTTAAACATTCCCCAATAAAACATGCACATCCTCATTAAGATCCTTAGCCCAAACAGTTGTAATAGATAAAGGTTTGTAAGAATGCTCAAGAAGAAAAAAATAGATGACTGAAGCAGAGGAGGGAGATTCCTCAGAGGGAAGGATTAGTTTGCGCAAAGGGTGAATTGAGAGTTCAGTCCAGGGCACCCCATATTCAGATCTAATGCGCAAATACATAAAAAAGGAAGTGTCTGGCAGATTATATTGAGTTTTGAGATTCTGGAAGGATTGTAAACCACTATCATCATAAATATCTCCCAAAGTATTTACTTTGTGATGAGTCCATTGCGGACAATGGAATGGAGTGTTGCCTGACAAAAGATTATTATTGTCAAAAATTGGCGTATGCTTATGCCAAATTTCAACTTGTTATAAATGTCTTTCAACATCCCTCCATGTAGAAAGGAGATGGGTTACAATGGGACCAAACCTAGATTTACACTGCCTAAGCGGAACCCCCGAAAAAACCATTTATATGGATACACAATAGATTCCTCAATTGCTTTCCAAGATACAGAAGCATCAGGGTCAAACCAAACTGATAAAGGGCGGAGGGGAAAGGCTTGGGCATACAGTCTTAAATTAGGGAAAGAAAGACCTCCATCTACTTCGTTGTAAAGTAGTCAGTTTAATACGAGGACGTTTCCCATCCCATATATACCGTGAAACACATGCATCAAGTTTGTTCCAGTAACCAACTGGTGGAGCTAGAGGAATCATAGAAGAGAAGAAATTAATACGTGGGAGAACATTCATTTTAATCACCGATATACGAGCCTGAAGAGAAGTAGGAAGACGAGACCAATTTTCTAAATCTGAGGATATTTTGCCTAGAATGCTATTATAGTTTTTTTTTATGATTTCTTGCAGGGAAGGAAAAATATCTATCCCCGGGTACTTAAAGTTTTGAACCACTGGAATAGATACAGAAAGGGAAATGGGATCAGATTTAGATTTGAGGGGAAGTAGACATGACTTACTCCAATTAATTTTAAACCCAGAGAGAGATCCAAAATGGTCAAATAAATTCAATACATGGGGCTTCTCCAGAAACAATAAGATATCATCAGCGAATAAAGAAATATGATGATGAGTATTCCTTATACTTATGGGAGAAATAGTTTCAGATAGTCGCACCGCTTGAGCTAAGGGTTCCAAGGATAAGGCAAATAACAGAGTGAGCCTTGGTTAATTTCAATAAACTCAGCAAAATTATTTCTGAATTTACTACAATTTCTGAATTTACTACAATTTAATCACATTTACTGTGATTCCTTTGGTCCAGATCAGTTTTGGTTTTAGCATCTTTTAGAGATACCACTCCATAAAACCTATTATTACACCTGTGTACATCCTCCTCTTTCAAATGGGATTCTTGAACTAACACTATATCAATCTTTCTCCTTCGCAAAAAAATCCAGAAAACCTGTACGTTTGTGTGGGCCATTAAGGCCATTAATATTACAACTAAGAATATTAAGGTCAGTCATAGGTATCAAACAGCATTACTGCATAATAAGACCCCCACCCCCACCCTTCCCGTCAGTTTTCAAAAATATATTGACACATTTCCATGAACTATGGCAGACCAAACCAAGAACAAACCTTGATCTGCCAGCACCCCTTAATATGATCCGTGGCGTCAACAAAAACCTGCACATTACAGAAGCACCAACATTGGCCCCAAAGTCACATTTTGACTAGATAGTATCTCTGTTGAAAAAAATAAATAACTAATAATAATAATAAATAATTAAATAAAAAATAAACAATTAAATTAAATTAAATTAAATTAAATTAAATTAAATTAAATTAAATTAAATTAAATTAAATTAAATAATAATAATAATAAATAAATAAATTAATTAATTAAAACAAGAGAGAAGGAATACAACTAGAACATAAATATTATACCACCATAATCAGTAAGCGATACTGTATGCTCAATGAAACTATCTAGTAACTATAAGTTCAGAAGTAAATATTAGAGTAAACCGTGAGAGACACGGTCGCCTAAGAGCATCTCTTCTCCCGATTAGATAGCAAGCGCCCAGCTGAAGTTCAGTGAGAGTTGATGGATAAATGGGATCTAAAAAACACTCTTGCTTCTTCTGGGGAGTATAACAATTTAGGTTCACCCTGATTGAGAATGACCTTCAGCGTTGCAGGATAGAGAAGAAAATTCTGGATGCCTGCCTCTCTCATTTCCTTTCTTACTGGCGTGAATGCACTTCTTCTTTTTGCGGTGGCTGGCGAAAAATCTGGAAAGAAAGACAGCATTGCTCCGTCAGATGTTTTCACCGGGACGTGAAGTCTGGCGGCCCGCAAAATGAGCTCCCTGTCTGTGTACCGCAACAATTTAAAGATGAAAACCCGTGGTTTAGCACGATCTGAGGAGAGCCTGTTGTACACGCGATGCGCTCATTCCACTTCAATCTCTTTGCCTGCCAGAGACGGGAGCCAGGCCGGTAGCGATCTCTTCAAAAAGCCCATAGGGTCGTCCTTTTCGGACCCGTCAGGCAATCCAACCAGACGCAGATTGCAGCGCCTATTGCGATCCTGTAAATCAACAACCTGTTGCTCGAGCGCTGCTTCCTCGCCTATCGTGATCCGCGTCAACTTTCTTTTGTTCTCTCTTCTCCCCTGTAAGAATATCCATTTGGAGCATAGCGATTGAACAACTGACATGTGAGAAGCGAACTCGTTCTGCATCGCCGTCAACTCAGATCTTAGAATGCCCTCAAAGTGTGCAACAGTATTCGCGATCTTATCCACCATATCATCCGTGGTCGGTGGTTTAGATTTCTTCTTAATCGGAGAAGCCGACGGAGACATCTCCTGCTGTTTCCGATTGCCAGACATTAGGAAAAGTGTTGTTAATGAAATAAGCTTAAAATAAAACAAAAAAATCAGCAAAAAGGGGCCAAATGTATGGAACTCTTTTCAAGTGCGACTAGGTTCATGAGCACGTGACGTGACTCCCAGAAGTATATTCTTTTAAAGTATATTACATTGTAGAAGCTCACCTGTCTGCATAGCGTCCAGAGGGATGATTCGGTGACCCAGGAACTTTCCGCCCTCCTCCTGAACCACGAGTCTGAGGTAAGCCATCTCCGGCAGCAAGATCTGCTCAACATCACACAGACGTCAGCCTCCGAGCCGCTCCAACACACCTGAGTCATGATACAAGATGCATGGGATCTGACCTTCTCGAAGACGAACGGCTCCTCGTTCCACTCGGGGTTGATGGCGTTGGGCGTCGTGCTCCATTTGGTGCGGTATTTGCGTTTGGGGTCTTTGGGCAAACCGATGAGCTCGACCTCCACTCCTGTCTTCACGTGCTTTTCCGACAGGAACTGACCGGAGTAAATCTGAACACAGGATACAGTTCACAGGTACAGCAACAAAATTTACATTTTGAGTATTTCCATGCATGATTTTTCTATATAAGCCCCAATGCATTTCTGCAGGACCTTAATGGTGAGAGTGCTGGCGATGATGGTGTCAATCCTGTCGGTGAAGGGATCGAACTTCTTGTCGCTGCGGCGGACCACGTCGTGTTTGAGGAGGTAACCCGTCCTGCCGTTAAACTCAAACAGAGCCATGTTCAGCTGCATGGGGAAGTCTACAGCATCAAACACACACCAAACCATTAAACCCACAGACAAAGAGACAGAGACAGACACAGACACAGAGACACAGAGACACAGAGACAGACACAGAGACAGAGACAGAGACAGAGACACACAGACACACAGACACAGACACAGACACACAGACACAGAGACACAGAGACAGACACAGAGACACAGAGACAGACACAAACACAGAGACACAGAGACACAGAGACACAGACACACAGAGACAGACACAAACACAGAGACACAGAGACACAGACACACAGACACAGAGACAGACACAGAGACACAGACACACAGACACAGAGACACAGAGACACAGAGACACAGAGACAGACACAGAGACAGACACAGAGACACAGACACAGAGACACAGACACAGACACAGAGACACAGAGACAGAGACACAGAGACACAGAGACAGACATAGAGACACAGACACACAGACACAGAGACACAGACACAGAGACAGACACAGACACAGAGACACAGAGACAGACACAGAGACACAGAGACAGAGACAGAGACAGAGACACAGACACACAGACACACAGACACAGAGACAGACACAGAGACAGACACAGAGACAGACACAGAGACACAGACACAGAGACAGACACAGAGACACAGACAGACACAGAGACACAAACACAGACACAGAGACACAGACACAGAGTCAGAGACACAGAGACACAAAGTCAGAGACACAGACACAGAGACAGACACAGACACAGAGACAGAGACACAGAGACACAGACACACAGACACAGAGACACAGACACACAAACACAGAGACAGAGACACAGACACAGACACACAGACACAGAGACACAGAGACACAGACACAGACACACAGACACAGAGACAGAGACACAGAGACACAGAGACAGAGACACAAAGTCAGAGACACAGACACAGACACAGAGACACAGACACACAGACACAGAGACACAAACACAGAGACAGAGACACAAACACAGAGACACAGAGACAGAGACACAAAGTCAGAGACACAAAGTCAGAGACACAGAGACAGACACAGAGACAGACACAGAGACACAAACACAGAGACACAAAGTCAGAGACACAAAGTCAGAGACACAGACACAGAGACAGACACAGACACAGAGACACAAACACAGAGACAGACACAGACACAGAGACACAGACACACAGAAACAGAGACACAAACACAGAGACAGAGACACAGAGACACAAACACAGAGACACAGAGACACAAAGTCACAGACACAGACACAGAGATACAGAGACACAGATACAGAGACACAGATACAGAGACACAGACACAGAGACACAGAGACACAAACACAGAGACACAGAGACACAAACACAGAGACAGAGACACAGAGACACAGACACAGAGACACAGAGACACAGACACAGACACATAGACACAGAGACAGCAGATCAACAACATTATAATGCACATTCAGCTCGGACACTTAAAGAGAACAAACTGCATACATCCACTAATATCAATACAACACCAGATGATTCAAACACTGAAGAAGGAAAGTGAAGGTTATTAAAAAGATTTGCACAATTTGCCAATTGATTCTTAAATTTTTTATTGACTGACCCTCTTTTTGATAATTAAACAGTACATCTGCATGTTCAAGGTGAATATATAAATATATATATATTGTATCTTCCAATAGCTGCTCGCATAAAATTCAAGGCATTGATGTTTGCCTACAAAACTACCACTGGCTCTGCACCCATTTACCTAAATTTGTTACTTCAGACTTATGTGCCCTCTAGAAGCTTGCGTTCTGCAAGTGAACGTCGCTTGATTGTGCCATCCTTAGCAGTGCAGTCCTTAGCCATCTTCAAGAATATATATTAATATTTATATATATCATTTTTACTAAGTGTTTTATTTTGTTGTTTTAGTTTTAGTTTTAGTTTTACACTTTTATCATTTAATTAAATATTAGCTTTTCATCAACTCATGAACCCCAGTTTGTCAAACCCTGAGCTAATGTAAAGACATTCTTGCGCATTTTTAAATGATCAAATAATTTAATGACAAATTAAAAATATAAATAAATATTCAATATAAAAAATAAAGTTTATTTATTTGTTTAAAAAAGGATATTTTTTATTATTTTATTTACAATAATGAATATTACTCAATGATTGTGTTTAGTTCTTCATCTCTATAATTGATCAGCTGCTGTGTGTTTGCTCTCTCACCCATAGTCTGGTAGTTGAGCGCCACAAACTGACAGCCGGCGCTCCAGAACGGCTGAGGACTGTAGTTTGAAGAGTCCACACGGGTTCCTTTAGGATAGATACGACTCATCTGCCTCTTATTATATCTACAGACATCAGTTTAGGAAAGCAGTGACATCCAAACACCAAAAAACAATCTGAATCTGAGTCTAACTGAGAGGACAAGAACATGACAGAAGTAAAGGATACTCCACCCAGTCCACAGCGCTCTTAGCGATCAGACTCTCTCCTTTGGTTTCCACGAAGGAAGATATGACAAAACTCTTGTTTTTTTCTAGATTTGGACAGAATCAGATCATCAATGAGAAACACATGAGACAGAAGGCAGAAACCACAGATCCAGTCCTGAGATGCAGCACATTTCCATGTCTTATAATAAAAGTACAAATTTTTAAATAAAGATATTAAATAAAAAAATAAAATTAACTGAATGAACACAAATAAAACATTTTATTATTGTAATATTTAATTATAAAAATTGTATGTATATATATATATGAAATTAGAGAGATCTAAGAAATTTAAATATATAAGAAAAATATAATAATAATATTAATACATTTATTTTACTGTAAAAATAGAATATAAATAGATACGGTGTCTTAATGTATCCATTTGAAACGTATGGTTAAACCTTCTGACTTTTATTATGATTTCATTCATTCTGGGTGAATTACAATTATTATTATTATTATTATTATTATTATTATTATTACTAAATAACAATATAAAAATTGCTAAATAAAAACTATTGCAATATTTTGCTGTAACTTGTTTTATTAAATAATTCAATAATAATTATTTTACATTACTTGTAAAATTAATTTATTTTTAATTTATTAATTTTCTTACATTTTTCATTCCCTGCCCTCAAAGCGTGAACTATTGAAATGTATACAGTATAAATAAGATGCAAATATAAAATCATAATAATAATATAAATAAAAATCAAATGGTGTGTTAACATCAATTAATGCTAACATGAACAATAAAGAACTGTATTTTGAACTATTTTATTGGTTTATACATTTGTTTTTGCATTTTTTTTTATAGATTAAATGGGAATCATTTGCCAAAATAGTTATTTATATTTATTGTGTAATATTGCATAAGAGGAGGTTTCAGGGGCATTTATTAAATATTCATCACTCACTGGCTGCGTTCTCAAAAGAGATGAATTTGTTGGGCTGTACGTAGTTGACCAGAGCTGACATCTCTTCATACGCTGTCACTTCCTGTCCAGCGGTTCCCTGAGAGGAAATGACAAATAATAGAGACTCAACAGAGGTTGATTCATAAAGAGAAGTCATTATACTTCATGCAGCAAACAATTACTTGTAAAAAGTAGCTTGGAGGGTCTTAACTACATGAAAAGTTACTACAATTCTCTTCAAAAACATGTTTTCTTTTTTTTTTTTTTTTTTTTTTAAAGAAATTAATATTTTTATTCAGCAAGAATGCATTAGAATTTTTTCTAAAAGTGACAGTAAAGACTAAAACTTAGTTAAGTTATTATTTTAATCAAAATAGAGCAAAAACAGGCAATGCTGTCTCTTGATTAAATGTTGTATAAAAAAAAAAATATATATATATATATAATTATTTTTTTTTTTTAGTTTTCACTTGATTTGTAATCATACTGATTTTTGGAGAGACAAAAATGTCACTCTTCATATGATATTCACTAACTATATGAAATGATATAATATATATACATTTTCTGCCCTCATATCTTGAATTTTGTGATCATTCTACATGCATTCTAATAGACCCTTACTGAAAATGCAGGTTTTTATCACAGGAATAAATTACATTCTAACTCATATTCACACAGAAACCAGCTATTTTGAATCGTAATAATATTTAACATTTTTACAGCTTTTCGGACAAATAAACGCGGCCTTGGTTTAGCAGAAGAGATTTAATTTGGTTTGAAAAAGTGCATTTGTGAATTCTGAATTCATGGGATTTTAACCATACTAGTTCATCTAGTTCACCTCATCAGAGTTCTTCATCTTCTCCTCGTCCTGTTCATCGTGGTCATCATGTTCTTCACGGTCATCTGGAGCAGTTAGACACAAGATACTGTTATTTTCAGTGGTTTTGTTCATTGAATCATCTTCACAAACTCTGTTAACAGAAGAACTGACCGGTTGCATGCGGCGGGTCGCTGCTCTCTGGGTTAGCTGGAGCGGGTTGGTTAGGATCGGCGGGTTGGTTGGACTCAGAGTCGTCCGCAGATGCGTTTGCTTGTTCTTGACCAGATGCTTTCTTGACCTGTTCTGGTTTGCTGGCAGGTGCGCTGCTTTTCTTATTCTTGATCAGGATTTTACCCATCAGCTCGTACGGACTCGGCACCGGGTGACCCGGCTTCAGCTGAAAAACAAAACCACAGAAGATCAGATCGGATATTAAGTCAAATCACTATTTGACACTTTACAATAAGGTCCTATTGATTGATGTCCGTTAAAGCATTGCCATTATGTTGAGCAATACTTTGCTACTAATATATGTTAACTTTAATAAAAATACAACCATTCATTGCTAGCTCAGGTTGCTTTTAATTATGTTTTAGTAAATACTCAAATTAACAATAACTAAGATCAATGAATGCTTTAGAAATATCATTTATTGTGAATTAATATATATATAAGTAATGTTAAACTGAACCTCACTGTATTGTGTTACTGGCTCCTTTTTATTTTATTTTATTTTGTTTTATTTTGTTGTTTTATTTTGTTTTGTTTTGTTTTGTTTTATTATTTTATTTTATTTTATTTTATTTTTTATTTTTTATTTTTTATTTTTTATTTTTTTATTTTATTTTATTTTATTTTATTTTATTTTATTTTATTTTATTTTATTTTATTTTATTTTTTTATTTTGTTTTGTTTTGTTTAGTTTTTTTCACTAGTCCATTTTAAATGCTTTATAAATGTTATTTATTTATTTCTAAATGCATTATTAGTTCATTTTAAATAATATAGTTAACAAATAGATCTTTATTGTAAATTGTTAATTTTAGTTCACTATGGTCACTATTTATATTATTTATCATTTTTAATCACATTTTCATTGCCACTAGTCCATTTTAGTTAGAGGTATTAACTTTAGAAGTATTTTTTTGTTTAGAATAATTTTTTATTTTAAGTTCATTTAAGTAATTTTAACAAAATATAACTAAATAATAATGTAATTTAACTAAAATTTATTATTTTATTTATTATTTTATGTTGTTTAATTACATTTTGTCTTCACTTGTCAATTTTAAATGCTTTAGAAATATTTTTATTGGTTCTCTCTCATGTTAACAAATATAGTTAGCTAATGTAACCGTAATGTAGTTAATTTTACTGTTTGTAACTGGTCATCATTTATTTAAATTTATTAAATTTTTATAATTTTTTCATCTTCACTACTCAATTTTAAATAGTCCTGTGGTGTGACAAACTATATTTTTAATGATTTATCTAATGCCATATATATGAAGCGTTTGGACTCACAGGATATTTTTCCAGAACGTCAACGAGCAGAGCGTCTCCAAAGATCGTCCTGCAGTAGTTGGCCATCTTCTCCTGCTGCTTGACTCTGAAACAAACACACATGAGCGCATTTATATCACATCCCAAATATCACACCATCAAACCTGCAGTGTGAGGAGCAAAATGTGTTCGTCTGTCAATCAGATATTAGGGGTGTGTCTTACGAATCGACGTGGTTCTCAAAGGAGAGGACCACAGGATACTTGGATGTTTTAAAGGCGCTCTCAGCGATGGCTTCAATCACATCCTGTCATGAAGAAACAACATCCTTTACCCTTGTGAAGAAAGAAGCCCACTTAATCATACTGAATGTGCACTTCAAATCGTAAAAAAAAAAATTATATATATATATATATATATATATATATATATATATATATATATATATATATATATATAAATAAACTGTAGATAATATAATATTAATGCAATAATAGGCCATTAAATTGCACTTTGCAATAAAGTCAAATTAGATTATGTTAAAGTTCATTTTAAATGATCATGTTTTAATGCTTTTGATTTTAATAACTGTAATAATTTAGAATGTTTAATAACTAGGGTTATGAAATGCTTTAAAAAGTAGTTTTCACTGTTAGTTCATGTTAAGTAATATATTTAACCAATGTCAATAAGGGTTCAGAAGTCCTTTATAATTTTTTTTATAAATTTTTTTATTTTATTTTATTTTTAATTTAATTTAATTTAATTTAATTTAATTTAATTTAATTTAATTTAATTTAATTTAATTTAATTTAATTTAATTTAATTAGTTTTATAATTTAATTAATTTAATTAAATGTGTTCAAATGTAATTATAAAATTATATTAAATGATATATCATATATGAATGAATGATATACAAGTATATTCTTTTAAATAATTTAATTTCTGTAATAAGTGCTTTTTTTAAAATGCTAAATTCTATCTATGTCAAAGTGTGCTTTTTCACGTGGCTATTCAGATATATCTGAGTATTTAGGTTTTACATTAATGTATTATCTTACAGTGCATTTGGACTATAAACTGTTTTTACCAGTATATGTGTTCCCTGGGAATTGAACCTACCACCCTCTGCGCTGCTGACACAATGCTGTACCACTGAGCCACAGGTTTAGATTCAGTTAGGGTTAGGGTTTAGTTGAGCTGAAGTTATTGCATGAGCTGCTCCCGATTTTCACATTGAGCTTGCATTGATTATGAGCCTCCACTGTACATCCCATAATAACAGCGAGATCTCTGATCGGAGGAACTGACCTTGAAGAGGATCTCGGTTGTCATGGTGAAGCCGTGGGTGATGATTGGCTCTTCATCGGGAGGTTTGCCCTTCCAGCAGTCGAGCTCCAGACAGCGGCACCCAGCGAGGAGACACTGGCGGTACATCTCCGGAGACGAGACGCCCGTCAGCTGCCCGGCTACACACAACACACGCTTCAGATAAATATCTAGAAACACCGTTTATAGTCACTGCTTTGGTTTCCTCCTCACCGGTGAGATAGGTGTTGTGGGAGGACTTGACGAAGTAATGTGGGATGGGTTGGGTCATATCGTGACTCTGGGCCAGTTTGTCCAATTTCACCACCGATGTTTCAGACCCCATCAGATAAAACATCAAACCTTCTGGAGAAATCTGACCTGCAGCAGCACAAACTAAGAATGAACCTTCAATAATAATATTCATTATTATATTATATTATATTATATTATATTATATTATATTATATTATATTATATTATATTATATTATATTATATTATATTATATTATATTATATTTTTATATTTTATAAACTTTACATTTATTACAGGTTGATACTTCACAGATCTATTAATTATTATATTATATTATATTATATTATATTATATTATATTATATTATATTATATTATATTTTTATATTGTATAAACTTTACATTTTTTTACAGGTTGATACGTCACAGATCTATTAATTATTATATTATATTATATTATATTATATTATATTATATTATATTATATTATATTATATTATATTATATTATATTATATTATATTATATTATATTATATTATATTATATTATATTATGTTATACACATATATGATACTTCACAGATCTATTAATGATTATGTTATGTTATGTTACGTTATATATTATTATATTAAGTTAAAAGTTAAAGTTAAAGTTGTTAATTTTGTTGTGTATTATTGTCATTTTTATTAGTTATGTTTTTTAATGTGTATATCGTTGTAAATAACATTATATTTTAGTTTTATTAATATTTTTAACTTGTTTTTATCTTAAGATTTTACATTGTAATATAAGTTAGTTTTACTATATTTGTTGTGTATTAAAGAAAATAAAGTTTTACTAAATTTGCTGTGTCATTTTTATTAGTTATGTTTTTGAATGTCTATGTAGTTTTTATTACTATTATATTATATTATAGTTTTTATTAATATTTTGAACTAGTTTTTATATTTATATTTTTCATTTTTATTTACATTTTAGAATAATAAACATTTTCTTATGAAGAAAGCTATTTTAAGCATATATGTAATACAATTTTAGTGATGTTTCTGATTAAAACACGAATAAAACTTTTGCCAATGGGTCATTATATTTTTAATTTAATTTAATTTAATTTAATTCAATTTAATTTATTTTATTTTATTTAAAAAAAAAAAATAAAAAAAAAACTGTTGGCAGTGGATCAAGACAATCCTTAAAAACTTACAAATACCAAAACTAGAAACTGAAAGAAAATAAGTTTACACAGAAGTACTAAAATTATAAAATTAAAATGAAAGCTATAGAAATAAAAAAATAAACACTGACAAAAGCACATAAAATCTAACTAAAAATAAAACAAAAAATATAACCGAAAACATTAAAAATAAAGCATTAAATTAAATTAATTAATATTTTTAAATTAAAATATTAATTCAATCAATAACACTGCATTTCAGATGATATATATATATATATATATATATATATATATATATATATAT